>NC_060893.1:3329515-3502015 GCF_014805685.1 Silurus meridionalis | reverse complement strand
TAAAGAAACTAATCAAAGATTGTTAAATAAAAAGTTCTTTACTGAAAATGTTTGATACATGTGTAGTTCAGTGAGGTTTTTTCTAAAGATCCTTTCTGACCTTTGTTTTGCTTCGAAACAGGATTTCGAGTTAAAGTGGACTTTATCCTCTACACAAACGGAAGTTTTAGAGGTACCTATCGATCCGGACCCTTAGATGACGACGTTATTGCACGAAAGTGCTTTCGAAACGTCTCCTTATCTGTAAGTGTACAGGAATGTGGTTTAATAGAGAAACTTCATTAAAGATTTTTCCACTAGAAACACTTTGTGCATGTGTTTATAAAGTCCTATAGCACATATCACACAGCCTGATTGAGAAGATATATTCGTTGGAGATGAATAATAAGCGTACACACACATACACATATACACACACACGTAATTTTTGAGCATGAGCTCATACACAACAACTGAAAACACTTGCGCTGTAGCCTTAAAATAGATCCACGCCGCTCTTGCTAGCCTAGATACTCGAGATACTTGATCTGTGCGATACGAGGATTCCAAGGAAATTATAGAGCTGGATCATCGCAGGAAAAGTGCAATCGCTCTACAGGATCACAGAGAAATTTATTCAAAGCTTTCTGATTTCAGTGTATTTGACACATAAAACGTTTGCGGCCTGTAGTCAGAAGGAAACAGCAGATTTCAGCCTGAGGTTGTTGTTTTTTGTACACGAAAAATCTTCCTTATGACAATGTAGGCTTCCTGATTGTCGTTCGTGTCTGGATCGTTAATGGATTTTATACATACAGTACAGACCAAAAGTTTATATATATTATATATACAGTACAGACCAAAAGTTTGGACACACCTTCTCATTCAAAGAGTTTTCTTTATTTTCATGACTATGAAAATTGTAGAGTCACTGAAGGCATCAAAACCATGAATTAACACATGGAATTATATACATAAAGTGAACTGAAAATATGTCATATTGTAGGTTCTTCAAAGTAGGCATCAAGAGAATGCCAAGAGTGTGCAAAGCAGTAATCAAAGCAAAAGGTGGCTACTTTGAAGAACCTACAATATGACATATTTTCAGTTGTTTCACACTTTTTTGTTATGTATATAATTCCACGTGTTAATTCATAGTTTTGATGCCTTCAGTGTGAATCTACAATTTTCATAGTCATGAAAATAAAGAAAACTCTTTGAATGAGAAGGTGTGTCCAAACTTTTGGTCTTTACTGTATGTATATGAATATATATAATCCAACAGCTACACTGTATTGACATAAGTATTGGGACACCTGACTATTCCAGCCCTATGTGCTCCTTTTCCCAAACTGTTAAGACACACAATGGTATCGGACGTCTTTGAATGCAGTAGCATGAAATTTTCTCCTTCACTTAAACTAGGAGACCCGAACCTGTTCTAGACGAATCTTTATTGCCAAGTATCAAGTTGCATGGACGAGGAATTTGACATGGTGTGCTGTGCTATAAAAATAGAAAATAAAAAAATATAAAAAACAGGAAAATAAAAGAATAAAAGAATAAATAATAATTAAGACATTAACTATAAAGTTTGTCCAGAGTATGTAAAGGGAGGCAGTGCAAATAATAATAATGAAAGTGGGGCAGTGAATCTTTTTCCCAAATAAGTCCAAGGTGTAGGGTTGCATTATAGCCAGCTCCATGAAGATCTGCTTTCCATGGGTTGGAAGATGTAGAAGATCTCCTGCTAAAGGGCTGCAACCATACAGAACATAAATGACTGTGAAGGCTGACTGCACCGCAAACCTCCTCACTTTCAGTACCTTTTAGACTTTACTAACACTTTTGAATGAATCTCCTCAAATCTTCACAAAATCCAGTGGAACATCTTCCCAGAAGATTGGAGGATATTATAAGCGCAAATGAAGACTAAATGTGGAATGGGATGTTCAAAAAGAAGCACATACTATTTACATTTCCACATACTTTTTTATGTCCATATAGTGTATCTCTGAACACTGATTCAAACTCCAAGAGCACCACCAAGACAGTATGTTCTCCTAAAAGAACCTCTGATCTAGGAAGTTCCATCTAAAATGACTCGTGTAAAATTGTTTACCGCACGTCTCCTCGTTTTTAGTATTTTCGTCTCGTGCATACATATACACGATGCAAAACTTTCCAAAACGACCAAATGTTTGGATGTAAAGCTTCTCAGAAAATGGAAAAGCTGCCATTGTGGTTGGTCGAGAGTTTCCACTGGACTATAACCGAAACCTCGAGGAAAAAAAAAAACCCGTTCGAGGTGCAGGACATGAATACGGAGGAGTTGCACAAGGTTTTGTGAGTAGTCTACACTATTTTTTCCTTGTTTACCCAATCGAGCAGTTTGACCACTGTGCATTCTAGCTGTGGTGTAAGACGGTAAACAATCAATAATAGCCTGGAGGATCGACCTGTATTTACTAAACAGTGAACACTGCTGGTAAGACACTTCTCTAAAACCGAGGGATTGATCATGAGACAAAAAACAACAACAAAAAGTGCAGTGTTTTTGTAATAAGAGAAAAAGAAATAAAAGAAAAAAATGTAAAAGAAATAATCATGGATCATGGGCTGCTCTGACATGAGAATATGAGAACGACCCACTCTGTGAGCTGTTTAATGCTCCTTATATGTTAGATTTAGAATGGGTTTTATTGCAGTGTGCGCACACACTAGGATAGATCAGGATGCCATACACAAAATATAACGATATTGTACACAGATATGTGCAAGTGGAAAGAAGTGCATAAAAATCTTGGGAAAACTGAGGAAACCGGTTGCTGAAGTTGGGAAAGGAATGCTGTTCCATATTTGTCTAAAACAGGATTCTAGCTGTTTTACACTTCTGGGTGTCCTTTGTTGTGTTTTTCGTTTCATGATGCACTAAATGATTTCAAGTTCAGCACCTGGACTCTTCTACTATAAAGTCGTGTTATTGTAATAGATAGTAAGCATGTTTTTGCTCAAATATGCAAGGCCTGTCCTGAAAAAGACATTTTCTAAATTGATAAGTCAATATGTTGCTGTAAAACCAGTATATACCGTTCAGAATTGATGGAGCCTTTCCAAATGTGCAAGCTGACCATTTTACAGCCACTAATGAACTAATGAAGGTGGATTGTCTGAGAAAAGAACTCTTTTGTGTCTTGAAGTTCTAATGCTTTGTGTCAAACAACAAAATAAGTCCATTTAGACCAGCTGCTAGGCAGGGAATTGATTTTGCATTACTTGGTTTAAAGTTTTGGGCTTTATATTAGTAGCAGGTCTGTGCTTAAATCCTCGCCTCCTCAGTGTTGACTCAAAGAAAAAACAGAAATAGGAAATTACAAGTAAAGCAAAAATAACAAACTCTCACTTAACTGTACCTCTGGTTAAATAGTGAATGTACTGTCAGTGAGTCTCATACTACAACATTAAAACAAGCCATACTCAAATATTCATAAAAATACAACGAGTAATAATAAAAATAGAGATTAAAACATTGTAATACATTGATTAATAATTATTTAAATATAATATAAATCATGTTAATAGACAAGTCAAAATCTGGCAATATAATAGAAAAAAAATTTAAGCTTAAAATAAGTCATAAATAAAACCAAAAAAACAGAATAGGTTTAATAATTCTCCATTTTCTGTTATAATAAGATCCACTCTTCTGGGACGATGTTCCACTAGATTTTGCGGAGATTTTTAGCGATTCATTCAAAGTCACGTACTGATGTAGGTGAGAAGGTGAGGAGGTTCTGGGGTGCAGTCAGTGTTCACATTCATTTATGTTAAATAGGGTTGGAGCTCTATAGCAGAAGATCTTCCACATCATTCAACCCGGAGAAAGCAGATCTTCATGTAGCTGGCTTTGTGCACAGGTGCATTATTGTTCTGGAACAGGTTTAAGTCTCCTCATTTAAGTGAACGGAAAATTTCGTGCAGCATTCAAAGACATCTGATACAAATGTGTGTCTACAACTTTGTGTAACAGTTTGGAGAAAAACACATCTGGCTGGAAAAGTCATGTGTCCTAATACCTTTGTAACAAAGCCATTAATGACTAGGTTTTACAGACAAACATTAACTCCTAATTCCTCATGCAAAAAACTAAAGTCTATCTACAGATAACACAGGTAATCAATCAGTAATAAGAAAGCACAGTCAATCAATCAGTTAGATATTCTCTGTCCTCAGAGTATCTGCTAATCCTTTTTTGGTGGAGATCCGAGTAAATGAAACAGAAATAAGCAGGAATTTTGTATCCTTCATTAGCATTGATGAGATTAGCAGAATTTATTGAGCCACACTACCTCACTGAGTCTGTCACTCTGAACCACATACATACACCCATCACACTGCTGACTCTCCGTTCATCCTGAATGATTTGTATGGTTTGGGGATGGCGCATTGTTGTGGGAGTTTGGAGCCATGGGAAAGGGGTGACAAAACGACTCTTGCCTAGAGTGCAAAAAACCCTGGAAAAGGCCCTGCATTAACGTTCGACTAAAAAGCCTTAAAAAATACTGGGAGACACTTCACGCGGGGAAACAAGATCTTTTGTAAACCAGAGTCGCAGATTCTAGGTAGAGATTGGAGTCGTACTTGACGTGGCAGTTTCATTACCAATCCCATGTCTTTACTCTACCTATAACTAAAGGCTTTATATAGAAATAGAAATAATTTGAGTGGTCTTGCCCAATGATACCCAACAAACCTGATCTACCCTTTTGGGAATTTGGGAATGTCAGATGCATCAATGGTAGGAAAGGAGAAGATCACATGGTAGTCGCCACCCTCCAGAAAAGCTTCACAATAAGTCCTAATGGGGATGATACCATGGTACAAAGTACACTCTGCCCAGGAACCATATATCCCCCAAGAGAATACACTATAATACAATTTTTCATCCACTTGAACTTGGAAACCCAAACATGTTCCAGCATGGCAATGCCCCTGTGCAGGAAAAGAGCTCCATGAAGATCTGCATTACATGGTTTGGAGAGAAAGATGTTGTGTGGCCTGCTAAAGAGCTCTTATGGAGGGATGACACCATGAGGAACCCTGCCATCACCTCAGCCTGCAAACAGCATGAATACCTGGTCCCTGGAATAACACATCACTCTACTAGATATCACAGTGCACAAATGAAGAACTGTCTAAATATAAGAAATAAAAGCATGATTTAAAAAGATACAGACAGGAAACATGTAAGATAATTTACACCTGGTAAGATTTTTCTTACATATCTAGGCTTTTGAAAAGAACAAAATGTCTTAAAATAAGCAATAAAACACTTATTCCAGGCAGTCAATTTAATTTAATTATCTCAAAACAAGCTTGTTAATGATTTTTTGATTAATGAAACAGTTTGCTTTTCTTCATCTGTGTGAAAACATCTGAGACAAAGCATTGACACTAAAAACAAGATTACCATTAAAATCAAGATAAAATATACATGAGTACAGTCAACAGCAGTTTATTCAAATGAAGATGTTCTTGTAACACAGTAGTTCTGACACAAACACAAAGCAAAATCATTACTTGCTGCTTCTCAATATACTTATTGCAACATAAAACATTATTAAATAAACATTATTTTGTCATTACTGAACACTAAACAAATATTCAACATGAGAACTAAAATCAAACTACAGAACAACTTAGTAAAAAGTCATAAGTACTTTGTCTAAAGAACAAAGTTCCAAAAAATAATAACCAACCTGATAATGAAAGAGTGTGGTGACATCATACTGCAGACGTTTATCATTTGTTATTAGATTGTAAATAAATGTGTTGGTGTTGACATAAATCAAGCATTTGTAATAAATAATACTAATGAACTTGTCCTAATTGTGATTGAGCATTTTTTATTGGGCAACCTTAAAACCAGTTTTTACAGTAATTATATAAATTCTTAATAGATACAAGGCCACAAATAATGTGTTTGGTGTTGAGCTTAATTTGTAGTTAAAATATCTAACTTTAAACTTTAAGTATGAAAAGAAGATAAATAATTTTGAAACAATCTCTTATTTTGTCTTGTCTAGATGTTTGCAGTGCAAAAGCATCTCTTCTTCATGGATAGTGTTAAAAGACATGCTCGTTGTATATCTCCTCAGTTGCTCCACTCTTCTGGGAAGGCTGTTTACTAGATTTTGGGGTTTGGCTGTAGAGATTAGTGATCATTCAGCTACAAGAGCACTAGTGAGCTCAGGTATCGATGTTGGGTTCAGTTGGTTTTCCAGTTCACTACAGGTGCTCATTTGGGTCTGGAAGGTCATGACTCCATGCAGGACACTTATATGATTCCACTCCAACCTTCACACACCATGTCATGGAGCTCACGTACTGGAAAAGTGTTTCTTAGTTCCAGTCAAAGGAAATTGCTTTCACTACAATAGCAAGACGAAGAAGAACCACATATTGGTAGGATGGACCATTTAATGAAGCATCAAACACCAATATTAACAAATAAGCATTGAACAACACCAGGAAATCATATATAATCATATATGATATGATGGTATTAAAAAGTTTCGAGACTAATAGTAACAAACTGGTGCTTTTCTGACCACATGCGTTATCACCTTTGGTTAGCAACAAAGAACAAATGTGAAATTCTGCATGAAACCGGGCAAATCTGCCACACAGACGTTTAACATGACATACTTTTTGCAACGAGTCGTTCGAGGTGTTTTGAGTGGCTCGTGCACTTCGAGAGCGGGAGAACATCACCGGAGAGATCAAATGAGCTCAACCCCCCCGAAAATGTCAAAACCATTCAGCAACTTGTGCATGATGATCGTCGGAGAACAATCCACATGATCTCACTTGCGTACCCAACCTACTCGTCAGATTTGTGGACTTTGCCCTCTTCCTGCAGATGAAGATGCAGCTTAAAGGTCGCCTTTTTGACACCATTGCGGAGTTCCAGCGCGAATCACAGAAGGTGCCCTTCGAAAAGAAGACTTCCAGGACACATTTCAGAAGTGGCAGGAACACTGGGGTGCTGTATTGCTGTACAAGGGGAATATTTTGAAGGTGATAGGGTGCAAACATAGATAAATAAAGTACTTTCTTGAGTCTCATTACTTTTTGAGACCACCTTGTAGTAATAAAAACACACTTATCCATCCATGGATAAAGAGCAGTGAATTCCTTCTGATTCGAACCATGCTGAGTGAGATGCTGAGTAAGATGTCAGTTCAGACTCCGCACTCATCCTTGCAAGTTCAAGCCTGTGATAGAGCATACCTGACACAAATAAAGCTCCCCGATGTTCCTCTTGGCAATCGACCCCATCGGTCTTGTGCAGTAATCTGTTTATTAAAATTTGTCCCACTATCTGCCGTCACGTCTGTGGATCTCGAGTCTGTCATGATGTTTAATAGCTGGTTCCGAACACTGCCGGCTGTAACGCTGATGGAATTTTAACATCTAATCTGTTCACCTTAAAAACATTACAGCGACGAATGTAAACGGTAATCTGCACTGTTATGGAGCTCCGTGGAGAGAGTTGCTTGGAGGAAGCCTTCATTAAAGTTGTTTTCCTGCAATCGTGGTTGCGTACAAGGCCAAGGTTAATTAATAAGTTTTGCTTTTGACTAGAGACCCTTGGGTTTGCAGTGAAGCATCGGAACAGATCTTAAATCTCAACTTATGTAAATGATTGTATTCGGTTGCTTTTAATAACTGCATCAAGTTTACGACTCAGTGATTGTCCAAATTGTTGGTTTCTTTATTTTATTTGGTTTCTATGCTTTTTCCTGACTTTCTTTTTGTTGTTATGTATTTGGGGTGGGGGAGAGGGTGTATGGGGTTCTCCTTTCCATCGTTTTGGCCAAGCTAAAACTTTTGCCTTTTCTCAATCTTCTTTGTTTTGCCGAACAATGAAGTGTCTCTAAATTAGATTGGACGCATTTCTTAGTAATTTGACAGACAGATGTTTTCGTACACTTCAGAATTCTTTCTGCTGCTACCATAATTAGTTCCATCATCAATAAAGATTAGTGAAGTTGTTCCAAGAGAAACCATGCAAGCCCAAGCTTGCAGCATCTCTACTATTTTTCACAGATCAACTTGTGCCCTTTGGTTAATAAGCAGATCCTTTCCTTCTCCACTCTTTTGGTCTTTCTATCACTTTGGTTGAGGTTCATTTTTGGCCCATAAGTTTTGTGGCCCCTTTTCTGTGTTTCTCTATATTGCAAATTCCAAAGCTGGTCTTCAGATTCTTCTGCGAATGAGCAGATTTGTATCGTGTAATATGGCCGCTATATTTCTGCTCATAAATTTGAAAATGTCATTTTCATCTAAGACATGCTCCACATATACACTTTCATTTTCAATCTTTCTCCCCCGCCAAAAGTGGCTTTTCTACACTGAAAGGTCTGGAAACGCTCACGTCCCTGAACTGTGCACAAGCAAAACGAAAGACACTTCCACCTGCGTCATTTCCGCCTGGGGTTTATTTACTTTAGCGCTCTTTAAAACGTTGCGCTGATGACTAAAAATGTGTCATTGTTTTAGAAAAACCTCCGTTTTCAAAATTATCCACTTTGGAAAGCATTTTCAAAATGCTACATTTTCGTTGACTGAAAACTCAAGTCTCAGTGTGAACAAAAATATGTTTTTAAACAAAACGCATTAGCGTGGACGTGGCTCTCAGACTGTTCATCATCAACTGTTGTTCTTTTCTTTGCCAAACTTTGGACGTTGTTGTATAATTTAAGATCATCCAAAGGCTCTGATTTGTTTTTACATTCTTTTTCTTCCATAGCTTTCTGGTCTTTGTGTGGTTTATCCTTTTTCAACAACAAATGCAATCTTCACAGGAGGCAAAAACCCAAGAGGTATACTTTCAGAGAGAACAGGATACACCATCCACATGTTCCAATATTTTTGCACAGCTAAAATTGGGTGGTCTGACACAAAATGTGCAAAGTACAATGACATTCAACACATCAACATAGTGTAAAGATTTTTGAATCTGTTCCAATAGTTTTGGATGGGGCTGTGTAGTGTATAGGATTAGGACCAGATTTAACAATATGAACTCAACAATGAAAACAGTGCTCAAATTAAAAGGTATGACTGAGAAAACTCTAAAATTGTTAATACCATTCATTATTTAACACCTACAGTAGGTATACACATAATGACATGTTATGCTCTGAGGTAAAATGGAGAAAGGATCATTTTCTTTTCTTATGCTTGGTACCAGTCATGCCTGCGACAAGCTAAGACATTAAGCACTGTTTATGAGTACGGGATAAGTCGTACATCCAAAAAAAAAAAAAAAAAAAAAAAAGAGACATTACAGTATAGCCAAGTGTCGGATCATTCCTAATGAGACCTTGTGCTTCAGAACACAACGGGTGGAGATTAAAGCTGTGTGTAATCACGTCAAGCTTTTAGTTAGAGACACAAACACACTTCTCGGAGATGGTGTCATTCAGATTGTGGGAAAGTATGACAGAGAGAAATATCGGTATTACATGCGTCATAACCACAGGCTTGTGAGAACCGTCTGATTCATTCCTGGTTTAATGTGGAATATTATTAATTAGACGACTGATTTTTTTCAGTTTCATGACCACTGAAACTAATCTAGAGGAGCAATAGGGCTAATTCTGCAACAGGTGTCATCAATCCCAACAAACTAGGTTATGTACACAGCATTCAGACACGATGACTTGGACTTCCTAAAAAAAACCCTGCAGAGAAGTCAGGTTACATGATAATCCGTTCATAAATCAGAAGAGAGAAAGAAAGAGAGATCAGAGGAAAGGTAGGGTGAGAAGTAGTAGTACATGCTTTCATGTTCCTTCATGTTTGAACACTTCATAAAGGAATGGAATCTCAATCTTATTATAATGAGGAAAATTCTCAGGATTATGGAGAAAACTATGTAGCTTCTAGAAGTTTCTCTGCCTGGCTGAGGTAAGGACATGAGATCAGAACATGCCGTTCTCAGTTCATCAGAAGATCGGCGACTCTGAGAGGACACTACTCTTACTCTTTTATGACCTGCTCAGAAATCAATTCACTTGTTTTATTCAAATTAACAACAGATGTCAGACATCCAGAATCAAGACTGACAGGCAAACCAGAGGCGGCGGTGGCAAGCAAAGGCACACTGATGCCCTCTGCCCGGTTAAGATGTTGTACTTCTGATCGGAAGGGTGCGACTTCAAATCCCAGCACCACCAAGCTGAAACCTTGAGATAATTGCAAGTTGTTCTAGATGCCATTAATGTGATCTAAACGGCAGGACACGAGGTGGAAAGTCATTAGGCAGCAAAGGGCCACATTTCCATTTTAAGAATTCTATTCACTAAGACGTTTTTCACTCGCACACCTGACCATGAACCACTAATGGTATTAAAATTAAAAACAAAAAAGGTCTTAATGGTAATCCCACCCCTTTATTGTCTATCATCAAGGCAGAACTGGCAATATTACCTCAGGATTTTCTCTCAAATAATTTACCTCGGCATGCTACCTTATTTTATGAATATGTTACCTGAGCATGGTACACATATTGAGATATTATCTAATGGGACACCTGACTTTTGTTAAAAAAAAAAAAAAAAAAGAAAAAGGAGACCCAAACCTGTTCCAGTATGACAATACCCCTGTGCACAAAGCCAACTCCATGAAGATATGCTTTACACGGTTTGGAGTGGAAGCTCTCCTGCTATTGAGATGTTTGTGTACACCTGAGCATAAGATTGGTGCTTTCTGAACATCCCATTCCACATCGGGTCTCCCTTTGTTCAAGTGAAGAGAAAATGAAATGTTACCGCATTCAAGGACGTCTTATCAAATTGTGCCTCAGATTTTGTGCTAACAGTTTGGGGAAGAAACTCATATGGCTGCATATATACGCTATGTGAAATGAGATCTTCTGACCTGGCATAAACACAGGACAAATTTGTTATAAAAACACCATTTAATAAGTATCCATGTGAAATGTCACCCAATAGTATATTTTACTGATAACTTTATTACAAAAATATAAAATCAAAATAAATACATTTCAATGCTTTGCTACATAAGCAAATTTATGTGAAATGGTAACGCTTTGAAGTAAGATTCCATTTGTAACATGAACCGAAGTTAATAATTGCTGTGGAAGTGTTTATTGTTAGTAAATGTTAAAATTAACAAACCCAAATATTTTTTATGTACTGTGGGGGGACGTTTTCACTTACTTTGGCAATAACTTTCACCGTATTTCAGCAAATGGGAAGTTTTTGGTGACAAACCTTAATTTAACATAAATTTTGGAAATGATTGAATTTTTTTTTTTTCCATAATACACTGCCCTTTACTACCCTTATGTTATGTCCAGGATCAGAACATCCACTAAAATAAACTGCTGTTAAAAAAAAAAAAAATTGTTTAAATATGTTAACCTCATTTCTGATCAAAACTTTTGACAAAAAATTTGGGAATTTAAAAAAAAAAAACCCCACAAAATGATTTATTTTTAATATACAAAGTGACTATTGACTGGATTTTTTTTTTACCTTTTAGCGCACTTTTGGATATGTCAAAGTAAAATGTATTGTATTTAATGCATTATTAGTTTTTGTGCAGCATCAGATTTAAAAATTTTTCTCACTAATGTACTGTTTGTGGATGTTTTTGCCCTATTGACTGCCATTCTTACGGCATTCTTTGACCGCATTTTTGACTGTTAGTGGCGCCCCCTGTTGGGAAAAGGTAAGATTTGTGGCCCCATTATCCCTTTACATAGGCCCAAAACCCCCTCTTTTTTTACGTACCCAATACATTTTAGGTTCCCTGGTGGTCTAGTGGTTAGGATGCGGTGCTCTCACCGCTGCGGCCCGGGTTTGATCCCGGGTCAAGGAACCAACCCCAGCCATTAGGGTTGCACAAGCCAGGTCACTCTTGGTGCCGGTCCCAAGCCCAGATAAATGGGGAGGGTTGCATTAGGAAGGGCATCCAGCGTAAAAACATGGGCCAAATCAAACATGCGGATCATAAATACAGATGATCTGCTGTGGCGACCCCTAATGAGAGAAACCAAAAGAAAGTTTATTGCCTGTTTGTGAATACTGCTGGAAGCTGTAAATTTCCCATTGGGATCTATGAAATGCTTGTCTTTTCTTGATGATAAATCCAGTTTGAAACCACCGTAAAATCATTTTCCATTTGTTCTGTACAAAATCTACCATCAACTCCTGTGAACATAATTTATTAAAAAACTAAAAATGAAATAAAAACTTCAAATAAATTGAGCAAATGGTACAAAAATAAAGGATTTATAAAAAAACAAAAAAAACAATGCTTGTTTACAAACGTGTGTTCAGCTTTTACAGCAGGACTCGCAGCATATCACCTGGTGGGCTTTGCAAATGTATTCGCCGCAACAGATACAAGTAGTAATAGTTTTTTTTCTTTGTTTTGTGCACCTTATGCAAAGTCCCCTCTTCATTCCTGAGCTGTTGGTGTCTTCTGATGTCTCCTTGTCTGGAGTGGCAGAAGACCGGATCTCTTTTACCAGTGCAGCTGCAAATGGTGAGCGAGGGAGGCGCTCTCTCTTCAACATTTCAGAAGAGACCAGAGCACTTCCCAGCTCTTCCAGGAAACGTCTCCTCCTATAGCGCTTTTTTTTGTTACAGGAGGGATGCACAGCTTTGAAGATGACGTACGCGTTAGATGCCGAGATGTCAATCATATTCATGAATAACGTTTGCGACCAATGTTTGGCCCTCGTTCTGCAGCTGTAGGTGCCGACAACCTACAAAGGATAAAAGAACAGTGCTTTCATTCTAAAGCTGCACACGGCAACGAGAATAATCATGCACCTAGTAACAAATACGTAATGGCCCATACCTTAGCTAGAGTGTTGAAGACGCCTTTACAGCGGTTGTAGTAGGTGAAGATCTCTGGCTTCTTTCTTAGTCCCTCGGTCAACTCCGCTTGTCGGTGCCTTGTACTGATGAGGACCATGTTCTTCCCGCGTTTTGGAACGTAACTCACTGCCGTGGTGTTCTTTGTGAAGGCGAAGATGGAGGAGAAGGGAGCTCGTTCTTTAACCTGCAGCAGCTTGGGTGGCAGCTCTGGGTTTTTATTATTCCTGATCATCCCGACCAAGGTTTTCTTCTTCTTCAGAAGCTTCTGACCGAGTGAGTAGGAGGTAAAAAAGTTGTTGCAAGTGACCGTGACGCCCCGGAGTTTTTTTGTCATCTCCAGGATGATACGCTTGCCCTGGTCCACCTCTGTGGCATCATCTGTCTTTCCCATGTTAACGTCACACTTCCAGGCATACGATGTGGCGACATCGGTGGTCACCCACATTTTTAGACCGTATCCGCACGCTTTTTCCGACCTGCACCTGCCTTTGAATGAAACAAGCTGCTCATCCACTGTGACATCTCTCCCGGGGGTGAATAGGAGGGGAAGGCGTTGCGTCCACATGTCCCACAGGGATCTGATGGGGGCGAGTTTGTCGTCTCGAAGACGTGCCGGTGTCTGCAGCTCGTCGTCAAAACACAGGCTTCCGTTAATTTCGCAAAATCTATTGAAAGACATGGTGGCTCTGAAAATCGGACGACCACTGTGACAATTCCACAAACTGCGCTTGGACTCCCCCCTGGACCGGTACACTCCAGCCAAAATCAGTAGCCCCATGTAGGCACGGAAATCCGTGGAGTCCACCGCGGTCCAGTTTTTCACTGTGCGCTGCCCGTTAGGTTGGTCATTCTGACAACGAGGTCAATCATCTCCTCGGTGAAAAAGAGGTCGAACGCAGATTCCACGTTGGTGACGCTCGAGGTGGCGTAACCCGTCGGCCCTGGAATCACGCTTGTGTCAGGCTGCACGAAGGGAATCGTCTCCTCGTTGGTGGGAAACCACACCTGGTTGTTTTTTGCAACCCATCCAGATCCATGATCCTCTGATTCATCATAGCTTTCACTTGCAGAAGAGGACGATGAGGATGACGCAACACAATCGGACTCTCCTGATTCGCTGCCTGAGGAGGAACATGACGACATAGGCAGCTCGCTGGAGGGGTCCTGCTGCATGCTCGTTTCCATGACGTCGGTACACGTGATTTGCAGCAAGCAAGCAATCACGGCATCACATGATCAGCAGGACAGCACACACGGGTTTAATTCACTCACTTTGTTCAGTTCTTTTAGTCCATAAGACGTTCATAAACTTACACACGAGACAGCACGTGCATAAACGTAAACACAAGACAGCACGTGCATAAACTTACACACGAGACAGCACGTGCATAACCTTACACACGAGACAGCACGTGCATAAATTTACACACGCACACTTTGTGTTTACTCCGTGCAGGGGCTGTAGTTCTGAGAGCTGCAGTGCAGATCCTTGTTTTTTTTTTTTGATAAATCAAGGTCGCAAAGATCTCAACATCTACAATAATCCCAATAAAATTGAAACCGCTTCCGTCTAAACTGAAATTAAAAGCTTACGTCCCTATTCTGCGCATGCGCACACAACACGCTTCGAACTGCGATATTTCCGCCCGCCGTTTTACTTTCCGCCTTTTCTTTTTCAAATTATACATACCCAAAGCAAGTAAGGAAGTACATACAAATATATATATATCGATACAGGACAAATGCGAAAGGGAAACGCTTAAACAAAACATCAAACAAAGCAACGCTTCCGTCTAAACTGAACCCGCAATGAAGACTGAAAAAGATTACGTCCCTGTACTGCGCATGCGCACATAACAGGCTTCGATATTTCCGCCCGCCGTTTTTTTTTTTAAAACCCCCCCCTCCCCTTTTATATTTTCTCAAATTATACAAATGGCATGCCGTGCATTTGGTACGTGGGCCTTCAGTGGGGATTTACCCGACTTAATCCACCTCTTAATACCCCCATTATCACGTCACAATTATAGTAACCATCAATACAATGCAAAAGCGCAATATAACAACGCGTGGCATTACAGAGAGAGCGACATTTTCTCATATGGAGGGTGAAATACCATTTTACTAAAGCAAGAAACCCAGTGAAGACTCCAAACCTCTACACTACAACCACAACTGTACCACCTACATCATCTGGAGCAGTTCAGAATCTATATTTATCAAATAACATGGCAAAACCATAAAAATTGTAATTAAATACAACCTACTCACAGAGATGCAGAATCCAATCCAAAAGAAACAGATCCATTGCTGATAGAGACTAAGGTAAAAAGGCCAGCAGTACTGATTGTGAAGGCCCTGGGCAGATTAGATTGACATGGCAGCACAGAGGCTGAAATCTGATTGGACAAATAAATCTAACATCCACATACACGTACTGGAAGCAATGCAGCCAAAAGAAATGCTATGAAAATAAGAGAATAAACTGTAGGGAATAAATTAATACAATTTCAGGAAGGCAATTTTAGAATTTAGGTTGTAAATGTAGTTCAGTGATTTTGATAGTGTTTAGGCGAGCAGAGAAGCCTTTGCTGGCCCAGACGGCCCGTCACCAAATTATACATACCAAAGCAAGTGCAGAAGTACATAAAATGATAAATAAATGACAGAATGTAAACCTAAAAATAAGCAAAAACAAATGAAAACGGTTCAACAGGTTTATTGTCTTAACAGCTTTTGAGTTCTTTGAGGATGAAATAGCTTGGATATAGCTTGCTGGACTTACTTTACAAAAAACAATGAATATGAGATTTGGCAATCAGTAATAAAACAACAATAATAAAAAAAAGTGTTCATCATGTTTGCTTTTTACCTCTCAAATTATAGAAACCAAACAAAACATCCTTAAAGGAAGAGAGGAATCTGAAAGCAAGTCACAATTTGAAAAATATGCAGAGCTGATTTATTCTGGCGTCACAAAAAGGAACAGCTCGTGTCTATGTCTGACTTGATTCTCTTTCAATATTCTTTAGCTGCAAAAAATCTATGCAAAAGTTTTAATGAAATTTTCCTCTTTGAAACTGCATAAATCTTCTTGTTTTCTAGTTATCATGACTTAATTTTCTCATGATCTTGACAAACATTGTTTCCTCGTGATCAGTACTTATTTTTTCTGTGTATTCGGCATAGAAGCATTTTCTAGCGGCAGCATTATGGATAATAACCATAACCATTATTTGCAGCGGGTACATGAATCACAAGAAAACTCAGCCATTTTATAACATCATTATGCATTGCTGCTTAGGTCTTCTATAGAAACCACCAACAATCAAGAATGCATGATTATATAGCGTCATGGCTGAGCAGTCAATAAATTTCGGTATAATTGCAGTCAATAGGGCAGAAACATCCACAAACTGTAAATGAATGAGGAAAAAAATAAAATCTGATGCTGCACCAAAAATAACAATGCATCAAAAGTCAATGTTGTTACTAATCTTTGACATATCCAAGACTGTAATAAAAAGGTAAAAAAGAATATTGATAATAAAAAAAGCCCTAAAAAAAAAATGAAGTGCATCCTGAATTTACTAAAGTTTTTACTTCATGTTGCTCCAAATGGCCAAGCAGGCTGGAGAAATCGTCAAAACCTCACTGCTGAAATTAACTGGAGCTGCCTGGGACGTCCATGCAAACTTCACTACACATAATAAATAATACACTAATGTCCTGCAAACATTCCACAATAAGGGGAAATCTAAGATCTAGAATAATGAGATGACTGAAATGCTCAGTGAAGTAAGGAACGTTTCCCTAACCTTTAAATTGTATGAAACTATTACAAAGGAGAACAAAAAGCATTTAAAAACAGAATAAAAATACAGAACATTATGCACAGATCAGGAAATAGGGCTGGACGTGGAGGCAGAACATCAAATCTGGAGATCAGTAAATGCAGAGAACATGAACTATGCTGTAGCTGAGATTAAAACCGAGATTGCAGCCTTTAAATGTATTTGCACAAGACAAAATCACCAGGAATTTTTCAACTTTCCAAGAGACATGTTGATAAATTACTAATTTACTAAATTACGGAATATTTGCCAGGTTCCTAATTGATGGAGTTCTTCCATGCTGCCAACTTCATGTCAACTCAGGATTTCTAAAATAAGTTTTGAAATGGGAAGTAGAGTAAATACAAACCCTGCTGAATGGAGCATTAGCCTGTTACCACGACAGTATGTTACCTCAGTACATTTCTTGGAAATGGTACCTCAGTATGTTACCTTAATATGTAACGGTAGCACATTAACTAGACATGTAAGGTCCTGAGGTAACATGCCTAGGCAACTTCCAGAGGTAACCTCAGTTGATGCCATAGCCATGTTACCTCAATGTGTAGCATATGCCTGTCATCAAGACATTAAATCAGTAAGTTGCCTAGGCACTTTACCCAAGTACATTACCTCAGTTGGTGCCTAGGCATGTTACATTAGAATGTTACCGTGGAACATTACCTCAGTCTGTTACATAGGCTTGTTACTTTGTCATTTTACATCAATATGTAACAGTGGCACATTACATAGACATGTTACCTCAGGATCCTACCTCAGGAAGTTGCTTGGGCACGTTACCTCAATATGTAACTTAGGCATGTTACCAAGACGTTGCATCAGTAAGTTGACTAGACATTTTACACTAGTATTGTAAAAAGAATGTTCTAGAAATAAAATGTTACCTCAGTACATTACTTTAATTGGTGCCTAGGAATGTTATCTCAGTATGTTACTTCTCCACGCTACCTCAGTTGGTGCGTAGAAATGTAACCTCAGCATGTTACCTCAGTAAATTGCTTAGGCAAGTTACCTCAAAAGTTTCCTTCTAAACCACATTATTCATCTACTCTTTTTTGACGTTCATTCACATTGAACTCTACAGGTTTATTCCTGCTGAAATTTATACAATACAGTTTTCAATTGCCTTTGAGCCATCAATTATTTTTAACATATATAACATTTACATATATAATTTGTGTTGTTTGAATGTAACACACACAAATGGTGTTTTTTTGGAACATGGTTGCAACGCAACTCCACGGAAGTGCTTATTCGTGTATCCCCAGATGCTGAATGCAGCAGAATAGTCTACAAGCCATCAGAGGTGAAGACACTGATAAGTTTTTCTCAGCAGTAAGATAAGAATACCAGTCCAATTCTACCACCCTGTAGGAGATGCAATGAGACCGGAGCAGAGCCACGGAAGTGCAGCGCAGGAACAATGAGTCTCGACTTGTTATAGCTTAGAATTTTCTTTTGTGAAGTTCTTCTGCCTTCCACTTGAGGTCAGTTACGAGCTGAATTTACCGCCTTCACCGTCCTGTTGTTGACGAAATCTGTCTTCCTGTAACCAGCCTGTAGCATATGCACACAAATTAAACAGTTACACCCACACACCCACACCCACACAGCAAGACAAAAGTTTATAAACATTCTTTTATAAAACAAACAAACCACCTTTTTGCAGCATGACTTGCAGATTGTCTCAAAACCATTATATCATGATACACAGTAAATTATGTAACTTTTGTAAGGTATGTTCCCAAGCACCTTTTTTTTTGGATACATTTGTATATATAGAAAATGTAATTTATTTTTTAATTATATTTCATTAGATTTATTTTTCCTTGTAATCTGAAGCAGACTCTAGCAAAATAATTTCCTCGAGTTCTATTTGATATAATCTTACTTTACCTAGCTTTATTTTTCTATACCTAGCCTTTTTTTTTTTTTACCTTACCTAGCCTTTACTTACCTAGCCTTTCTTTACCTTACCTTACCCTAGCCTTACCATACCTTACCTAGCCTAATCTGAATTTACCTAGCCTTACCTTACCATACCTATTCTAATCTTACCTAGCCTAACCTTACCTTACCTATTTTTATCTTACCTAGCCTTACCTATTCTAATCTTGCCCAGCCTTATCTTACCTTACCTAGACTTATCTTACCTAGCCTTACCATACCTAGCCTTTCTTTACCTTACCTAGCCTTACCATACCTTACCTAGCCTAATCGGAATTTACCTAGCCTGACCTTACCTAAACTATTCTTATCTTACCTAGCCTTACCTTTCCTATTCATACCTTACCTAGCCTTCTTATCTTACCATACCTTACCTAATCTTACCTTACCTATTCTTACCTTACTATACCTAGCCTTTCTTTACCTTACCTATTCTAATCTTACCTTATCTTATCTTGCCTTATCTTACCTTACCTAATCTTACTTTGCCTTGCCTTGGGTTCTTGATATATTTTGATATTGTATGTTGACATCGATATGATATTGATATGATATATTAAATCATTCCACCCGTAATTGCACTAATGTAAAACCCTGCGGTTTTACCAACCTTTAAAACTACTAATTTTTATTTCCTTGTCATCAAACTGATTCCATCTCAAGTGAAAAGTGTTCTGTAGGTCTTAAATTGGAGAAATCTTGGTTCAAGAAAGAGCCCAGAATAAATCAATATGGACCAGATTCCAGATGCACTAGTTGTCCTAATATAACACATTTGCAATACATCAATACAGTATACTTGTTCATATAAAATAAGTGGCCTAAACTTTAAACTCACTGACCTTCTTGTAGCTGCCATGAAGCTCAGAATGTCTCCAGAGTGTGTGCAGGAGAACACTAGCAGCCTGGCCAGCCTTTGTGGATCCATGCCTACACAGTGACAAAAACAGACAAACAGTAAATATACATTTAGGCTTAGGGATTAATTATGGTACACTAATGAGAAACTGTTTGTTTTGTTGCCTGCATTTTAAACATTAAGAAGCAAGTTGTTTTCAGCGAACAGATCCCTGTGATCTGAGCTGAAGAAAACAACAAGCACTGCATTTGCATTCATGGCCTGGAGCATAAGAGAGAGTTTTGACAAATAGCAGATCTTTTCACTGATTTCAGATGAGCTGTAGAAGTTGGCACTGTTCAACAGCAAGTCTGATGTGTGTAACAATGAGTATGAAAATCTCTGACACCAAAGACAAGACAGATTATTTGGGAACTCTTAACCTGGAGTTCAGCAATGACATGAAATCAACATAGCTGCCTACAGCATGAACAGTAAACACAACACTTTTGAAACCAATCACTGGATAGACATAGCTATATTTAGACAGATCACTATATTCATTCCAGAGTGAAATTTAACACACGTTTTTGCATGTTAAAACTGTCACTCATCATGGTTAGCTAACTCACTTAGTGCTTAAAAACAAACATTGAGGGGTGTGTTTTTCCAGCACTGTAGCTGCAACACCATTTCAAACCATGTTTATTTTAAAGCGAGACAATGGATAATTGTGGACACCTGACCGTAAGATTAGTGTTTTTTTAACATTCCATTCCACATGTACTTCTTATTTGCTGTTATAACACTGTGGGAATTTACAGACTGCCTCAACCCAGATTCCACACCAAGATAAATCGGAATGAGTTCATCCACAAAAAGGCTTAAATATGACAAAAGTATTTATGTAGTTGTTCCTAACACATCCATTAGGGTTGCACAAGCCAGTTCATTCTTAGTGTCGGTCTCAAGCCTGGATAAACGGGGAAGGTAGTGTTATGAAGGGCATCCAGCGTAAAACATGTGCCAAATCAAATATGCGGATCACAAATAAGAGTTTCATACCGGATCGGTTGATGCCCGGGTTACCAACGACCGCCACAGGTATCGTTAGCCAACAGGGTACTAGTGGAAATTGGGCTACTGTTGGCCGAAGGAGGAA
Source organism: Silurus meridionalis (assembly GCF_014805685.1). Classification (NCBI taxonomy): domain Eukaryota; kingdom Metazoa; phylum Chordata; class Actinopteri; order Siluriformes; family Siluridae; genus Silurus; species Silurus meridionalis. Next base: position 3,481,312 of record NC_060893.1, on the reverse strand, counting down.
AAGGAGGGGAGGAAGACGTCTACAGAGACAGCTGGAAAAAGAGAAGTGTAGGAGAGTGGAGGTTTGGGTTGGTACTTTAAATGTTGGTACTATGACTGGTAAAGGCAAAGAGATAGCTGATATGATGGAGAGAAGAAAGGTAGATATGTTGTGTGTTTAGGAGACCAGGTGGAAAGGCCAGGAACATTGGAGGTGTTTAAACTGTTCTTTCATGGTGTGGATGGAAAGAGACATGGTGTAGGGGTGATTCTGAAGGAAGAGTACAGTAAGAGTGTAGTGGAGGTGAAGAGAGTTTCTGATAGGGTGATGAACATGGAGCTGGAAGTTGAAGGGGTGATGATAAATGTCATCAGTGCCTATGCTCCACAAGTGGGCTATGAGATGAAGGAGAAGGAAAAATTCAGGAGTAAATTAGATGGAGTGGTAGAAGGTGTACCTAGAAAAGAATGATTGGTGATTGGGGCAGACTTTAATGGGCATGTAGGTGAAGGGAACAGAGGTGATGAGGAGGTGATGGGTATGTGGAAGGGCATATGGTGGTAGATTTTGCTAAAAGGATGGAAATGGCAGTGGTGAATATCTATTTTAAAAAGAAAAAGGAGCATAGGGTGACGTATAAGAGTGGAGGAAGGTGCACACAGGTGGACTATGTTCTATGTAGGAGATGCATCTGAAAGAGATTGGAGACTGTAAAGTGTTGGCAGGAGACAGTGTAGGTGGTCTGTAGGGTGGTTTTGGAGGTGAAGAAGAAGAGGTGGAGAGTGAGGACTGAAAGAAGAATAAGATGGTGGAAACTGAAGGAGGAAGACTGTAGTGTGAGATTCAGGGAAGAAGTCAGACAGGGGCTCGGTGGTGGTGAAGAGGTGCTGGATGACTGCAGAAGTGATAAGGGAGACAGCTAGAAAGGTACTTGGTGTGACATCTGGAAATAGAAAAAAGACAAAGAGACGTGGTGTTAAAATGAGGAAGTGCAGGAGAGCATAAGGAGAAAGAGGTTGGCAAAACAGAATTGGGATCGACAGAGTGATGAAAAAAGTAGACAGGAGTACAAGGAGTTGCGGCAGCAGGTGAAGAGGGATGTGGCAAAAGCAAAGGAATAGACATAAGGAGCTGTAGGAGAAGTTGGACACTAAGGAAGGAGAAAAGGATTTGTAGCGATTGGCCAGACAGAGGGACCGAGCTGGGAAGGATGTACTGCAAGTTAGAGCAATAAAGGATGGAGATGGAAATGTGTTAACTAGTGAGGAGAGTGTGTTGAGAAGGTGGAGGGAGTTTTTTTAGCAGCTGATGAATGAGGAAAATGAGAGAGAGAGAGAGAGAGAGAGGGTTTGATCATGTGGAGATGGTGAAGCAGGAAGTGAGAGCAGCAATGAAGAGTGGAAAGTCGGTTGGACCAGATGAGTAGAAGTATGGAGATGTTTAGGAGAGATGGCAGTGGAGTTTTTAATCAGATTATTTAACAAGATTTTGTAAGGTGAGAGAATGCCTGAGGAATGGAGAAGGAGTGTGCTGGTACCAATCTTTAAGGACAAGGGAGATGTGCAGACCTGCAGGAACTACAGGGGATTAAGTTGATCAGTCACACCATGAAGTTATGGGAAAGAGTAGTGGAAGCCAGGCTGAGAGAAGAGGTGACTATATGTAAGCAACAGTACGATTTCCTACGATAGGGTGCCGAGAGACGAGTTGTTGTATTGTATGAGGAAGTCAGGTGTGTCAGAGAAGTATGTGAGGGTGGTGCAGAACATGTATGAGGACAGTGTTACAGCAGTGAAGTGTGCAGTAGGAACAACAGACTGGTTCAAGTTGGCGGTTGGACTGCATCAAGGATTGGCTCTGAGCCCTTTCCTGTTTGCAGTGGTGATAGACAGGTTGAACGAGGTCAGACACAAGTCTCCATGGACCATGATGTTTGCGGATATTATTATTTGTGGTGAGAGTAGGTTGAGAAGAGCCTGGAAAAGTGGAGGTACGTGCTGGAGAGAAGGGGAATGAAAGTCATTAGGAGTAAGAGTACATGTGTGTGAATTAGAGGGAGGGGGGTTGGAGTGGTGCAGTTTCAGGGAGAGGTGGAGAAGGTGGAGGAGTTCAGGTACCTGGGGTCAACAGTGCAAAGTAATTGAGAGTGTGATAGAGAAGTGAAGAAAATAGTGCAGGCAGGGTGGAGAAGAGTGATAGCAGGAGTGATTTGTGATAGAAGAGTATCTGCAATAGTGAAAGGGAAAGTGTATATGACTGTGGTGAGACCTGAAATGTTGTATGGTTTAGAGACAGTGGCAGAGCTGAAGATGTTGAGGTTTTCGTTGGGAGTGACAAGGATGGACAGGATTAGAAATGAGTTTATTAGAGGGTCAGCGCATGTGGGACGTTTTGGAGACAAAGTGAACGAGGCGCGATTGAGATGGTTTGGACATGTGCAGGGGAGGGACATGGGGTATATCGGTAGGAGAATGCTGAGGATGTAGCCACCAGGAAGGAAGGAAAGGGAAAGGCCAAGGAGAAGGTTTATGGTTGTGGTGAGGGAAGACACGTAGGTAGTTAGTTTGAAAGAGGAAGATGTAAAGGACAGGGGGGTATGGAGACGGCTGTGGCGACCCCTAATGGAAGCAGCCGAAAGAAGAAGAAGCGGTAGTTATGTAGTTAAGAATTTCAGCTGAATCACTCTTACTCATAGCCTTAATTTAATCATTCTGGGAGAAGTATACGAGCCCATGATTATCATTTAAACAATACCCCAAAGCATCTGCTGACCTCTGGCTAGATAGTATTATCTCCCAGCCATGTGGACCTTTACCCATTTCCTACACTTAATTTACATTTAAAGGCTAAATCCTATTTACACTTCAAAAGGAAGAACAGTATAAAAAATGTGTAATGTGTTCTTTTCTTTTTGATGAACCCAAAGTACTTCATGTATTTTGTGACTGCTACACAATTATAAACTTCTTCATTGCGATCATCGTTGTTCTGATCTTTCTTACAATACCCTCCTCTCTTTCTGGAAATATGTTCCACTAGGTTTTGTGGAGATTCATTCAGTGTTAGTAAAGTCAGGTACTTATGTTGGTGAGGTGAGGAGGTCTGAGGTGCAGTCAGCATTCACCTTCATCCCAAAGTTGTTTGATAGGATTGGAGCTCTATAGCAGGATATCTTGTAAAACAGACCTTTATGGAACTCCTAGTTTAAGTGAAGGAAAAATTCCATGCTCTGGAATCCAAATATAACTGTGTGCCTCAGAACGTGTGGTAACAGCATTGGAGATTAATTGGCACAGATTATTGATCGCTGGAACTATAGGCCGATATCCAATACATACCAATAGTTTTTCCGGATCGCATCTGGTGCTGGAGCGGTCACTATACAGGAGGAAAGCAGCCTCTATATAGTTTATATTGACTATGTAGTCAATATTTTTTCTGGCTTCTGGCCCGCTGTCATTAAAAGAGCGGCCTCTAGAGGCAAATTTCTGATGCCACATGCTGTTGATTTTGGCGTGTGATTGTGTGCTGCATCTTGTTTGTTAGTTCGTAGTGCATCAACTTCAGTTAACAGATAAAATTTAAATGAACTTAATGTAAAAATTGTATTATCAACCATTACCCATTATCAACCAATAGTGGATTTTACAGATAGCTACATTTCTCTACGTTGTGTAACCATGCAAAGCCACATCATATTTTTTTTATGTTCATGTTTTTGTCTGCTTGACGGGACCATCTTGTATTTTAGTAGTTATAATTTGATGCTTTGAGTACAATTCTCTCATACTGACTAGTGAATGTTCAACATGGCACCTCATGGCAAAAACACTCTAAAGGTTTGAGTATCAAAATTCTTGCTCTCCACAAAGATGCTGAGGCTTTGAGAAGATCGGTAACACCCTGAAAATGAGTTACAGTTCAGTGACCAGGGTTATACAGAGGTTTTACAACACTGGTTCCACTCGGAACAGGCCTCGCAAGGGTCCATCAAAGATGTTAGGTTCTAGTGCGATGCGTCAGGTGCAGAAGCTGGTTTCACAAAACAGACACACGAGTGCTGCAGCATTGCTTTAGAGGTTGCAGAAGCTAAAAGTCTGCTTGTCAATGCTTAGACCATCAGCTGCAGACTGCAACAAGCCGACGTCTCAGAAGGAAGCCTCTTCTAAAGCTGGCTCACAAGAAAGCCCACAAACAGTTTGCTGAAGACAACCTGTCCAAAAGCATGAATTACTGGAACCATGTCCTGTGGTCTGATGCGACTAAGATAAATTTGCTTAATTCAGATGGTGTCCAGCTTGTGTGGCGACACCCTGGTTAGGAGAAACAAGAAAAATGTGTCTTGCCTACAATCAAGCATGGTGGTGGTAGCATCATGGTCAGAGCGCGTGGGTGCTGCTGGTACTGTGGAGCTGCAGTTCATTGAACAAAACATGAATTCCAACATTTACTGTGACAATCTGAAGCAGAAGATGATGCCCGCCCTTCAGAAACTGGCAAAACAGCAGTTTTCCAACATAATAATGACCCTAAACACAATGCCAAGATGACAACTGCTTTGCTGCGGAAGCTGAAGGTGATCGAGTGGCCAGGTATGTCTCCAAACCTGAACCCTACTGAGCAGCTGTGGGGATCCTCAAGCAGAAGGTTTAGAAGTGCCATGTGTCTAACATCCAGCAGTTCTGTGATGTCATTATGGAAGAGTGAAGGATCCCAGCAGCAACCTGTGCAGCTCTGGTGAATTTCATGCTCAGGAGGATGAAGGCAGTGCTGGATAAAAAATGGTGCTCACACAAAATATTTACACTTTTTACACAGATTTGACATGTGCACTGAGGGTGAACTCACTGTTGTTCACAGTTATTTAGACAATAATGGCTGTATTTTGAGTTGTTTTTAGAGGATAGTAAATCTGTACAAGCTGCACATTGACTACACTAAAATATATCCAAGTTTCATTTCTATAATATTGTCCATTGAGAAGGTCTACTACAATGGTTGCTGAAATGTGAGGGGTGTACTCAATTTTGTGAGATACTGTATGTGTTGCGTTTGATAGAGAGATGCACTACCTCTCTTTGCTGCTAATTTTGATGATCCTTGGAAGGATGCCGTTGTTGAGGACAGTGCGGGCATTGTGTAGGGACGCCTGGCTCAGGTTGTTGAGAATCTGACAGAGAGATGTGACCTCGGCGGTCCGCGGTCTGTCCGTGTCTGAAGTGTGAAGCATCACAACCAGCTCGGGCAACACCTCGTTAACTAGAGAGAAATCAATACCATTAATGCAATGTTTCAATTTAGACATGATACAGAAAAGGTTTCTGTTCCAAAAACTGGAATAAATGCAAGCACTCTTTGGTTACTGTGCGACGCTCTGTGTTGGTCCCTCACATGAAATCCCAATAAAATAAATATTTAAAGTTTGTGTTTATAACGTGACAAAAATTGTGGAAATGTTCAAGGGGTATGAATACTTTTGCAATGCACTGTATCAAAGATCATGGGTAGACAGACAGATATATAATTTTATTTACATAATCATCAGATCACCAGAAAATAAAGAAATAGCCCACAGTCTTTTGGACTTCCACAGACTGTGTGCGCGCGATGTAGACGAAACGCTTACTTATATCAGAATGGAGCTCCTTGTAGCGTGACAGGTTTTTGAGCAGATAAACGGCAGCTCTTTTCACATCGTCCTCTCCATTCTGGAGCACCTTCTTTACCTGCTGCAGGCCTCCTTCTCTCTGTATGATGGTGTGGGCCATGGCTTGTGACACCTGAACACAGTGGAAAGGGTTAGGGTCATAAGAGCGAAACACCGGAGCCCGAACTAACCTGCATTAAAGTCACTGGAAGATCTTCAAGTGATGAGAACCAGAACAGTAACACTATATAATCCAATGAGGGGTTACAGATGTAATTTCTTTATCTTATTTACATTATATAGGAATCATTTTTGTACATACATACAAAAAAAAATAAAAAAGGCCTTTACCTCTCCGTTTCCTGCGGTCAGGTTCTGCATGCCTCCTATAGCCGCCTCCTGTGTGAGCTGGCGATTGCTTCTAGCAAGTAGTGACAGGTACATGCGGATGGTGATGCTGCTCCACAGCCACTCCACACCGCCCGGGTTACACTTCTCCTCCAGCTGAGGGAATTCAGACTCCGAGTGCTAGAACACCCGGTGACAATGACAACAATGATATAAACTTTCTCTACATATGTTTATGTACCAGCCCTCGACTTTGATCCCACTTCAAGAACATTTTGGAAATTGGACTTTGAGAATATACAACCTCTTAATTGCTATTCAAAATAACTAATCTACATATGTGGGTTCTCCATCATTGAACACTTGTAGGCTCTGGCACGGAGGATGTCGTGTGGGATCTATAATGATCTCAGATGTTGAACTATTTTTTTGCTCAGGAGCACCTGGTTCTTCTGACTGTACAAGACAGTAGAAAGGACATCAATCATAATCACACACTCATGGTATTGCTCACTTTCCAGTGTTCTATATTGTTTAAAATTTATAAATCACACTCTTGATATCACCGAAATGACGATGGGTTTCGGTTTTGAGTCTAGTTCCTCTCAAGGTTTCTTCCTCATACCATCTAAGGGAGGTTTTCCTTGCCACAGTCGCCCCAGGCTGCTCATCAGGGGTTAATAAATATAACTCATTTATATAAACATTTTTTTTTTGCACATCCTATAAAGCTGCATTAGGACAATGTCCATTGTGTAAAAATAAAATAAAAAATAAATAAGTGCTACAGAAACGACCTTGATAATACGCACATCTATAAACGAATTAACGTTGGAAATTGTGAACGCTTTTGGGGAAGCATGACAAAAACCAGAAAACTTAAAGAAGACCTGTGAGAGCATGCACTCGCTCAAACTCCTCATGCAGAGAACTTAATTTATTATTCGAAAGAGAAATTTTATATGCATGTGCTACACTTTACAGCTCAAAAGTCCCTGAGACAAACTGAACTCGAGTGCGTGTGGAGTTTCTCCACATCGGATTCTTCACGCTTCTCCTGTTTCCTCCCACTGCTCACAAACATGACGGTAGTTAAATTGGTAACTCAACATTGCCATATGAGTGTGTGAATGAGTGTGTGAGCACATGGAGCCCTGGCATGACCCTGGCATGTATTTTGCACAATATCTAAAAATGAACTGCACACAAAACTCTCTTGGGTTATTTCTAGTCTGAGAGCACAAAAAAAAAAGAGAAAGACTAACATTGTCTGCCTCAGTGAGTTTGGCGTTTCTTATAACCAAGCAGCCGGGTCTCTGGGTCTCTGTGGCTGCGCTCTGTCTGGACTCCTGCACCACGGGCCTGCTCGCCTCGGACACCTCACACTCGAACTGGTAGGTGAGGTTATGCAAGATGCATACGCAGTTTTCTAATGCCTAAAAAGGAGAAAGTGCATTTGTATACATATAATATACAGAAACGTAGTATAACTGAGCGCCGCATCACAAACAGAAATCTCATACAGTAAGGAGCTGTTCGTCTCCAGGACCAGGAGACTGCAGCCAGGATCGCAGCTGAATCCTCTCATCCTGGAAACGAACTCTTTCAGGACCTCACAGCCTTACTTACCCCCAGATGACCCCCCCCAAAAAAAAAACAAAACAAAAAAAACAACCCAAACAAAAAAAAAAAAAAAACACTTATGGACAGTCACTTTTATATTCTAAATTGTACTACTTTTCATGCAAACTCACTTTTATATACAATATTTACTTCTCTCTAGATTGTGTATATATTTTATGTCTGTATATTTGTTTGGACAGTCACTTTCACTTTTACATTCTAAATTGCTCATGCAAAGCTATTTTCTGTATACAGTATTTATTTAATTAATTATAGTTTATTTAAAAACTGTGTACACATTTCGTATCTGTGTATATGTTTGCACCTGACACCAAGACAATTTCATAATACTGTAAAATGCTCAATGCTGAACCCTTTGCTGTACCTGCCAATAAAACTGTGTGATTCTAGAGTTTGACACAAAACCATTAAACATTCAAATCGTTATTCCTGAGGTTTGTGATCAACAGACACGAGCTCGGGTAGATGTTTGGACATGAAATACCTGATCGTCAGGTTTATAATCGGCGATGGTTCCACGGACGTAATAAACGAGGCAGTCGATGAGGCCATCGCAGTCTCTCATAGACCTGCGTGCATTCGGTCCAGCTGAACTCACGTTTCTATCAAATATATATAGATCACATGCATCAGCAGTGTGGACATAAGAACACTTGACCCATGCTTGAGTCAACTTCACACACATACACACACACCTTAGGCAGCCTGTAGCATTAAGAAAGACCTCAGGATCTGCCAGAAGCTCCAGTTTGGGATCTTCGCCCTCAGTGATCCCCGAGCAGGGCACAAGGACGGAATCAGTGACGGGTTTTACTGCGTCTCTGCCTAACTGCTCCTTCAGCATATCATGAGAGGACAAGTTCCACAGCAGCCCTGAGGAAAAACAACCAACTATTACAAGCTTTTAAACAGCTGCCTTTATTTCCCCAAAGTTGTAGGATCATAAACTGTGTCTAAAAAAAAAAAATTATCTGGAATTATCCGTGGGGTCACGTATTGACAAATTGAGCGTGTTATTGTGCTGGTATCTTAAGATCTACTTTGGACAGCTGCCTCCTAAAAATGTCTTCATATTCTGTGTGTGTGTGTGTGTGTGTGTGTGTGTGTGTGTGTGTGTGTGTGTGTGTGTGGGGGGCAGCAGAGACACAGAAGAATCTTTTCAGAGTTTCAATTGACTTTTACCGTTACAAACCCCTTTTTTCTTCTAAAAGTGTCTTTTAAGTCTAATTTTTATACTTGGAATAATGAGACATTTTGTCTGTTACCAAGCAAATCAGTACCAACAAAATTCCTCTTCGTAATCCAGAGGAAAAAGAAGCCGCATCTGAAGTGGCATTTAGATGTAATTAGACACTGTTTAATACAGTTTAGAGAGACATGTGATGCTTTACCCTGCAGTTATAAAAGCATAAATACTATAAGCAATGTTTTGATATCTTAAACATAAAATGTTGAATACTGATATTCGAGATTATAAAGAAAAAAAAAAAGGAAGATGTTAAATGTGAAATTAAACCCACCAGTAAGTCACTGTTAATAAATGAGTCATTACTATTTCAGTGGACCGAATCGTGTGGGGACACTAAACGTGCACTCGTCTGACCTACTAGACTTTGTCACGTAACGTATGCGTGCACTTTGTACCGTAGGTGTGTTTTGTTGGGGTTTTGCGATTCACTCCGTAACAAACTGCGCGTAGTTAAAACAACAATTGCGCCGTCATCGGAGACAATATATAATAGTACACCCTTAATGTCATCCTTGTCTTGTTAAAAACAGCTGCAACTGTTACTGGGTCCAATCCCAGTATAAGGAAAAGAGGAGGTGGGGTGAGCTCCAACCTTATGATAGTTTTTCCCAAGCAATCTTTCTACAACCAATGTGATCACCTGGAGATGCATTTCCCTGTACTAAAATAGGAACATCAACAGCATGGTAAAGGTTGTATTTAAGAGAACCAGTCAGTGATTAAAATAACATTTTCAAACCCCAGTTCGTTGAACATAACATTTATAAATCTTCTACAGTTCTGGGAAAACTGGTGGTTGTAATGAGGTCCCCTAGATGGAAAATCAACACGTCTTTTTTCCTCTGATGTAATGTTTCTATACTGGGGGAGTGGAAAGTTTCAGTCTGAACATGACCTCTATTGACCTATTGGGCTTGCTGGAACGGTTTAATGAGGATGGAAATTATGGAAAATACATGCTGTGGTTTTCGCAGCTGCTGGAACACATGTGGGAGCGACATTGTAGATGGAGCAATTCGTTATCGCCGTCATCGTCAGCACCATCATCCTCAAACATCATCTACAGGAATTGCGTTTTTTGGAACAATCTTCACCCACCAGTACATTTTCAGAGCGGTTCTGATACTGCGTGAGAACCAAATGCCTTACTACGACACTTAATTTTTTTTAATTGCCACCCTGCGTATATATAATGTTCATACACTATTACATAATTACACTATTACTTTGACACCACGCATGAATGCGAATGCAAATTTAGGCTTGGCACAAACAAAATAAATTAAATACAGATTATTTGCATTTCACAAAAGAAATGAAGCTAAAACTAATCTACCTCATTTTCATTAGTGTTTGAATAAATCAGAACTGCTTTAAAGTTTCTTGTGAAAAGAAAATTTTTCGATGGATTGCTGAAACCGGGAACAGCGCACACACAGCCTGGAAAGACGGGAAAGACTAGACGTTGCGTCTTTCCATCAATGGATCCGTGTTACGCTGCTAGCCAATCACAGACGTCCAACAAGTGGCATCACTATGTATGGAATGGGAATGGACTCGGGGGTGAGTTCATAAAGGCAGACCTGGCAATCTTGGACCATCTTGACAATAGTGCACGTTGGACAAACAGTGAGACAATCAGAGTTTCTTCATTTGCAAGAATTCAAAGTGCTATATATAATGTACGTATATTGCCACTTTAATAGGAACACTAAAAACGTTCAAGCAATTATCCAGGACAGGACATAAGATCCAAGCAGGTAACAGGTTAAAAGCTTCAATAAATGTTGGAGGTAAAAACCAGAAGCTGCTTCTCACATTTACATTCGTGGCATTTGGCAGAGGCTCTTCTAAAGAGGGACTTACATTCATTATTTTAATGAATGTTTACATTATAAACAACTAAGCATTTGCAGGTTAAGGGTTTTGCTCAAGGACCCAACAGTGGCAGCTTGGCAGGACTGGTGCTTGAACCTCTGATCTTCTGATCAAGAACCCAAAGATTTTACGACGTCTACAATTAGCTACTGGCACAACAGAATAAGGTTTATACAGAATTTATAATATATTTTATATTATATATATATATATATATATATATATATATATATATATATATATATATACACACATATATATATATATATACACATATAATTTATATATAATCTAACCGTAGATTCCTGTTTTTGGCTGGCAGGAGTGGAACCCATAACAACATTTCTGCTCTTGTAGCTCATCCACCTTTTTGTTCCAAGAAAAAAACTATTACTCAACATCAAGTCTGGCCAATTGTTCTCTGACCTCTCTTGAACAGGATGTTTTCTGCACCATTGCAAAACTCTAAAGTTTATTATAGGGGGGAAAAAAAGCAGGCACTCAGCAGCTTCTGAAAAAACTTGAACTAATCCAATAACAACCATCACACTTCAAAATCATTGAGATGACGGTTTTTCCCCATTTTGATGCTTGATTTTAATCTTCAATCTGTCCTATTCTACGCTAATAGATGATCAGGTGTTTGCATGAACATGCAGATGTTCCAATTACCAGGAATCACGAATCACCACGGAGTTCGGATTTATGAGTAAGTCTGGAGTGAAATCTGGATGGTTACGAACCCGTGAGCTGCCGCCGGGTTTCTACCTCACGATTCGTCTTGAGCAGGCGCAGAATCACACCGACACCTTCGTGGTCTTTCACCTCCATCTTGTTATCGTTGTTCTCATACACAACGTTTCTCAAGGCGGCCGAGGCGGCCTGCTGCACCTCACTGCTCTCAGAGTCCAGGAGCTTCAGAAGCTTTGGGATCCCTTGCAGGGTACAGAGCTGGAGTGTGGAGGAGAAAGGAGATTAGAAATAATGTTTCTATGACATGTTTATTGTGAATGGGTAATACAGATCAAATATATAAGGTTAAGTATTATAGACATGATGTGCATGATGGGGGGAAAAAGTACACAAAGGATTTTGTGGTTTGCCAAAACATAACCAGGCATGTTTGTGTGCTCCTTATCATCTGTTTCTGGAATTAGTTGTATTGACTTTAGCATCATGAAGCACGTTTGAATCCGGTTCCCGGAACAACAGAAACAGTCTGACACTTTTGGCTTTCCATAGTCACAGCTCAGTTTCACTTCAGCTCCTATCAGTCAGAAAGATCGCAGTGTTGGTTAGAGCTTCACACAAAACCTTCGTCCAGACAATCTCACTTCCTCGACTACCTACTGAAGTCTCCTGCATCCTGCTGTGAGCTTCATCCGCATTCTGTGTATTGTTTTCTTTTTTTAGGTCAGCATTCAAAATGGATTTGGACTAAAGTGGCCTCGGGTTCTTTAAATATTGGAAAATGAAGGTGAATTCATTTGCATTTTGCCACTCAGTCAAAAAAAAAAAAAAAAACCAGCCCACTAGTAGTATCGTTTCAATTTTCTTTTTTTCGCTCAGACGGCGATCATGAAAAACAAAGAACTGACTTGGCTTATGCAGAAAATAATGTTTTAAATTGCTGAACCTTAGAAGCAATACGTCAAAACAGTTTCAGAGTAGAAGTGGGCGGAGCTTATAAGGTCTATATAGGTAGATGCACTATGTAATACATAGAATTTTATTTCATTAGGCATAAGTTATTTTACATAGAATGTTGTTGTATTGATATCTACAATATTTTAAGATAATCGTTTAATTACGATGCAATAATTATGCTCCGATGAAGATCCTGAAAAAGAAAGTTCTGACTTGGCTTATGTAGAAAATTAAAATGCAAATGAAGTTATAATGAGCCATTTTAATATGGGGGAAATAAATGGCAAACGGGTTTTGCATTTTTTTTATTTACATAACAAATGAGGATGTTTTCCTCTTTGTATTGTATAATATCCTCTTTTTAGGATATTGCAGATAAAAGAAATTCATCATTCTGGATTACGGTGGGATTTGTGCAACAGAGTGGTGTGTTCATAAATTACCAGGAATGCAAATGTGAGGTGTGATGGTTGAATCAATGATGATCATTTAAATAAAAAAAATTATTTAATATGCACGTATGAATTGGAATTTCTATGAGCAGAAATTGTAGCATTTTTATTTTTAGTACCAGCTCAATTCCAAAAAGGATTGGACACTGTAAAATGTAAATAAAAAACAGAAAGCAATGATTTGCAAATCTCGCAAATCCACATTTTATTCACAATAGCACATGAATGGTGAGGAGATATCTTGACATGAAAAATACGCCAAAGAAGACCCAGGAATGTTGAGCAGTTAGAATCCTGTATCAGGAAAGAATGGAAAAACATTTCTCTCCCAAAACTCCAGCAACTGGCTTTCTTGGTTCCCAGACGTTGTTAAAAGAAGACATGATGCTACGCCTTTGTTGAGACGTGTTGCTGCAATCAATTCCAAAATTAGCAATTTATTATTATTATTTTTAATGTGCCTGTAACTGTATTTCCTCAGTTTATACATTTGATATGTTTTCTATGGTCTATTGTGAATAAAATATGGGTTTGCGAGATTTGCAAATCATTGCGGTTTGTTTTTATGTACATTTTACACAGTGCTCAAACTTTTTTCTAATGACGCTTCTGATACCGTGATGCTGAAAGGACAAAGGTATGTTTGAACGTCTGAAGGTTATGTTCGAACGTTTCTCCTTATATAAATTCCTCAACATGTCCTTTAAACAGCTGTAAATGGTGTGATGTTTCTGAAAGAAGGGGTCCGGGGTCAGCAGTGCTTACCCTTATCTTAGCGTCTGCGCTGCTGAAACACTGGTTTTGGATGAAGTTTGCAGCAGAGATCTGCATTTCCTGGTTGTGGTCAGTGAGGAGATTTACAGCCATCCTCATCGTAGTCGGTGCAGCTCGCTTTCCGTCTCTGTGTGGCACAAACACAAAGATCTTTTACACTCCTTAAATCCCTGGCGAGTCACGAAACCAAAGCCTAGAAACGAGTGAAACTCTTAAGCCTTACTTCAGAGCATTTGTTGTTGCTTCCTGCTGGTTGTTTGCAGCGATTTTTTTCTGTGTGCTCACCACTGAAGGTTGTCTTTTCAAGGATTCCCGTCTCTGCCTGACGTCGTGAAATATGAGGGGCATGTTCGGTAACGTCCACACTGCGTCTTCATGCAGACTGGGCGTTCTCTGGACAGTCTGTGACATCATCTGATGTTCTGTTGTCAGTGCAGCGACGTGTGGACTGTCAGGCAGAAAGACGTCGTCGAGACTGTCCACATCGACGACCTGGTTCGGAAGCTTAAGCGTAGCCGAGCGACCGAAAAAACGGACGAGCAGTTTGAAACATCTCGGAACTGGCGGAGTTCTGCAGAAGACAGGTCGCGTGGAGACGGTCGGCCGAGGACACGGCTCGCATGGCAGGGAGAGTAAAACCCCCAGATCTCCAGCTGAAGCCGTTTCCTGAAGAGCCACACCTGTACAACCCGTACTCTCCTCTGTTCCCTGGAGGAAACCGCAGACTTGCCCACTGAGGTTTATTCATCCAAAGCGCCGGTCTACTTAGTCCTGAAGCGTCATTATGGTCAAAATGTGACGGGAAAAGCTGCAGCAAAAGTGATTTCAGTATCGTGTTGATCGTGTTTGTTCATTTATAAAGAAAATAAAAAAAATAAAAGTACCTTCATAGGCATTGTACCACTTCTGAAAGATGTTCTGCTGGTTAACTGGCTGCTAGACGTACTTCCTGTAAAATTCATAAAACAAAATAAGTCCCAAATACAAATTCTTAAGCACCATTTCATCTGTATGTACACTATATGGAGTATTGGGACACTCGACTTTTCCACCTGCATGTGCTTCCAATTGTACAGGACGTCTTTGGATGTTGTAGCTAGAGGTCGACTGGTAGTAGATGTTAGCGATGTTAGCTTATACTGATAGCGAAGCTGGATTGTACTTGGCGATAACTGATTAAATCAACCAATAGTTTTTAAAATGGATACTGGATAAAAAACATAACACTCCAGGTAAAATAGTACTGAACGTTATTATAAAAATAAATAAATAAAAACAGCAGTAAGTCATGAAAATGCATTAATAGAAAATTATTACTGTAATAAATATTGAGCAAAAAACAAAAGACTCAAAACAAAAAGTAACACTACAAAAATAAATACAAATATTTACATGCAAAATTAATACACCTTTAAATAAACAGCACATGGTGTCAATGATTTGTATAATGCAACCCGGAAAAACTATCTGCATAGATTTTTACAGATATGTAGGTGTTATTTTATCAGTGCTGATTAATTGTCAAAACCGATGAATTGTTCGACCTCTAGTTGTGGCATGAAATTTTTCCTTCACTTAAACTAGGAGATCAAAACCTGTTTCTGCATGACAATGCCCCTGTGTACAAAGACAGCTCCATGAAGATCTGCTTTCCATTGATTGACGTGTAAGATATCCTGCTATAGAGCTCTAAACCTATTGAACATGATTAATGTAAATGCTGACTGCAACCCAGGCCTCCTCATCTCACCTACATCAGCACCTGGGGAGGTGGGAGCATAGTGATTAAGGCATTGGACTAGATGAGAACATGACAAGGGCTATGGATTACAAGGGACTCCATTGGGTTTTGCTCTCTAGTCTCCATATTGAGACCACAATATATACATGATGAGTCTACAGTTATGTAGTGAATTTATTTATAATCACATAATCAGGGACTATTGAGTCTGGTTCCTCTCAAGGTTCCTTCATATCGTCTCCGGGAGTTTCCTTTACCAAATTGTCACGTTAGGGGTGCAACATCCATAAAATTTAATTGAATGAACATGTACCAGATAGTTATTTCTTCTCCTAAAAACTTATCATTAAACCAGTTTAACGAACATGTTGTGGTCGATTTGTGCAGAGGGTAAACATCGCTGCTTTACTAACCCAGTTACCCCAGGTTTAATCATGCACTGGGAGTGATTTTATTCACGGTTTGCAAAATGCATAAGGAAGTATAAAAGAAAAATTGCATGCATTTCACACAATCCGTTCATGTGAACCTGACACACACACACACGGCCAAATTCCCCAGCCAGCAGGCAGTGACTCATAACAGGGACATCCTGTATAGTTCATGGATCTGCTGAAACGTCTGTGACAAATGCTGATGGCAAGTCAACAAAACAAGGCTTGGCTCGGTTTCTGCTTTGTTTTTTAGACAATAGCAGGCTGGAAAATGCTTCGAATGAAACAAACCAAAAAAGTTAGAGGTATTCAGACCCCTTGAGTTAAATTTAAATTGATTGCATTTAACAATAAATTGTTTTGCCTATCAATCTACAGACATGTGAAAATAAAAGTACACCCTCTTTGAAATCAAGGGTTTTTAAGGACATCATGACAATTAATTGGGTGGTCCTTTTCAGGTCTTAACATGAGATAAATACAACCTCAGAACAACAATACAAGAGATACTAAACAATGCTATTACTAAAAATAAACCCCAAAATAGAAAAGCCAGATGTGAATAACTGCATATACCTTTACTGCTTCAATAGGAATTAAGAGGCACTTCAATTAAATGCACTGAATTCATTAATCATCAGCAATAAAAGCCTACATTTTTTTTAGTAGTTTGCTGGTCTGGAGTATTCAGGCGTGTGTTAATGCCATAGATATCAGATATAAATCTTTAAGAAGCAATTATTGCAGTCCATCAATCTGGGAAAAGTTCAATTCAGTTCATGTTTATTTGCATAGCGCTTTGAACAATGAACAGTGTCTCAATGCAGCTTTACACAGATAATGTGGTGATAAAGACCTTTTTTGGTCTTTATCACCAAGCTACTGAAGACCTTTTTTGACTCTGTGGTGGCCTCAGCCATATTCTATGGAGTGGTCTGCTGGGGCAGCAGCAAATCTACTGCAGACAGGAAGAGACTAGACAAGCTGATCAGGAAGGCCAGCTCTGTCCTGGGGATTCCCCTGGACACTGTACAGGAGGTGGGAGAAAGGAGGATGGTAACAAAACTATCATCATTGCTGGAGAACGCCTCCCACCCCCTGTATGAAACCGTTACATCGCTAAACAGCTCTTTTAGTAACAGACTAATACATCCCAAGTGTCTGAAGGAGCGATACAGAAGGTCTTTTCTCCCTGCTGCTATTAGACTATACAACCAAAGCTGTTCCCAGTAAAACCAGTCACCAACATACAACACTGCTATTACTTTTTAAGATGTGCAATAACTTTATCTGTGTGAAATATTATTAAACAAATCAGGTACAATATTATGTGCAATATTACGTGCAATTTACGTGCAATACTACCTCAAAACGACTTAAAAGCGTACTTTTGTTTTTTCTCCTATTCGTATTATTACATTGTACTGTATATATACTGGTATTGTAGTATATGTATATTATTTTTAGATATTTGCATTTATTTTTATTTTTGTTATTATTATTATTATTGTTATTATTATTTATTTTTATTTCTGTTTTTTATTTTTTTGTATATTCTTCTTTTTTATATATATTTGCATCTATTTTTATTTCTTTGTCTTGCTGCTGTAACATAGAAATTTCCCCACTGTGGGACGAATAAAGGTTTATCTTATCTTATCTTATCTCTTAAAAAATTATGTTCTCTAGAAGTGTATGTTTGTCCCTGGTGACCATGGCAAGGAAAAACTCCCTGAGATGGCATAAGGAAGAAACCTTGAGAGGAACCAGACTCAAGAGGGAAACCCATCCTCATCTGGGTTGCACCGAATGTCCATTTATTACAGATAAATGATGTTGCGGGGTGCAGTGACGGTGATCAGAAGCAAACTGTAGTCCTGAGGTCAATGTAGCGGACTGTTGACATTAACTACAGTCCAAATCCATCCTCAACGCCACTGTTCATTGTTCACTGCACAAGTCCATTAACATACAGTAAAGAACATTATTCATTCAAGACATCTGTCAATCTTCCCAGTCGAAGCAAATTCACCCCACAGTCGGATAACGCAAAGCTCAAAGAAGCTGAAGAAATACATCTCAGACTCTACAGGCCTCATGTTAAATGTGCATGATTGTATAGTTTGTTTGAAAGAACCAACCTAAAGACAGGACCAATGTCCTTTGGACAGACGAGACCAAAGTGGAGATGTTTGGTCATGATTCACAGTGATGTGAGTGATGGAGGGGGTGGTGATTTGGGCTTGTTTTGCACCGTATAGGGCCTGAGAACCTTGTAAACTTTGAGTTGACCATTAACTCCTCTGTATACCGAAGTCAAATTCTAGAGTCAAATTTAAGGCCATCTGTCTGACTGATAAAGCTTGGCCGAATTGGGTGATGCAACAGGACAATGAAAAGTGCTGTGCAGAAACAAATACCCACAAACCTCAATGAACTGAAGGAACATTGTTAAGAAATACAAAAATTAAACCTTATCTCATGGGTTTTGTTTTTAAACATCTAACATGCTTTCACTTTTATTATGAAATACTGTGTCTAAATTAAATGCAAATTTACATAAGATTCATGACTGAAAAGCACATTAGCATGAAATGTTTCCTTCACTTGAACTAGGAGACCCAAACCTGTGACATGACAATGCCCCTGTGCACAAAGCCAGATCCATTAAGATCTGCTTTCCATGGGTTGAAAGATCTCCTGCTATAGAGCTCCAACCCTATTGGACATGATGAATGTGAACGCTGAGTGCACCCCAGGCCTCCTCACCTACCTCAGTACCTGATTATACTAACACCCTTGTGGATAAAATAAGCACCTTCATATAATCTAGTGGAACATCTTCTCAGAAGAGTAAAGGTTCATAATCCTAAGAGTAAATAGAGACTAAATGTGTAAAAGTGTCCACAAACTTCTATATAATACATGTTCAAAAAATGGATTCAATTAGTTGTATCTGTATAGAATTGGGTTTTGTTACATCATTGGCTACCAGTGAGAAGACAAGACTATCCAATCAGAATCAATCATTATTATTCGGCAGGTTGTGTTGCCAGTTGCAACCCATAGAACGGTACAATTTGGCAAAGACCCTGAGCAACCTTCTGATCAAACCTGGGCAAAGTGCTGCAAACACTCTAGCGCCACCATTGGGCTGAATTTGGTGGTATTTTATGATCCAAACCTTTGAACATTGTTAATCCAAGAAATCCTCCAGTTCAATGCAAGAATCTTTTTTTGTTGTTTAATTTGCTTCTTCTTGGTTTTGTCATTGCTTTTTTGCTAGTCCTTTTCCGAATTTCGGAAAAATCCACACAGACAGTTTTTCTGGCTTCCGGGCTGCTGTCATTATGAAAGCGCCCTCTAGAGGTAAATCACTGACACTGTGCGCTGTTTGTTTTAACACACAAGACTGTGCGCTGCACGGAGAGCGCTATATTATATATATTATTTAAAATTGTTTACTCATAATTATATTTATTAATTAATATATTTTTTTCCATTGGCACCTTTTAATAAATTTTTTAAATAAAATTCAGTACAATTTTACATGGAATGTAAATTTTTTTCCAATATCTATTTTAAAAAACAATCAGAAATCTGTTTATTTCAATTGCAATATGAAAAAATTTCATTATGATCGTAATAATGCTCTTTTATTAGGCGATACGTCTCTTGAAAACAAAATAACAAAAAATAAGCATTAAGAGGCAAAGGTAAATTAATTTTAAATCATAAAATCTCCACAATAATACAGGTAGTCGCTCCCGCTCACGACATTTTCTCTTACAGATCAACCCAAAATTAAAGAAAGAAAAAATTATGCAGCCTTCACAGATAAAAGTTTGGGGACCACCGAGTTAGTTTGAAAGCATGGCCCCAAAAATGCTTATTGCAGCTTTAATGATAGACTCTATAAGTACGTTACAGCACATTGAAATGTTTTCATCAGATATCTCAGTGAAGTTAGAAAACTGTGGTCAGAGCACAGGGTCAGCCATGATACAGAGCACAAATGGTTAGGGGCCTTGCTCAAGGGCCCAATTGTGGTAATGATGGGGCTCGAAACCACAACCTTCAGAAACTTCCCTCTACTGAACAAGTACATCTTAGTCATTTCCCAAATGGATTTCTGAGATGTTAGAACTAGGAGGAGATAATCACAATCCCAGAACTGGTCCATTTCTAGTGAAGGCCTGGAGACAGACTCTGGACCAACACACAAACTGCATGAAGTTGAAGTTAATGAAAAGAGAACTTACTCTTTTGAAGGTTCCCTGTGGATAAACCGGGTTCCTTCAGAGCTCCTTACCTTTCACCGTGGAGCGTTTCGCTTTCCGGGACAAGGTGAGCTGCTGCACTTGCTGCTCCACTCGGCTGCGCCGCTGCGTTCCGTCCTCGTCCCGGTTCCGATCCGCGGCGCGGGTGAGCCTGTCCTCCGACGGCAGCGCCAAGCTCGAATCCTCGGCTTTTAACGCCTCGTTCAGCCCCAGCACAGTCCTCACGAACATGGACTCGTCCGCCGCCATATCGTCGACGTTTTATCGGGGAATACAAAGCCGCTTTCTCTCTCTCTCTCTCTCTCTCTCTCTCTCTCACCTCTCCGAGCTCCGTCCCTTTGTGCGTCAGGTGTTTCTCTTTCTGTTTAGGGAGTGTCCTGTGGTTACCAAAGGGCGTGGCCTCCTTCCACCGCGTCACCTGAACAAGACACCTGGACACTTTCCAAACACATCCTTACTTCCTAAATATGAGACCTACATAGGGGTTTAGATGAAACGATCTAGTGCACTTGTATAAACATCAGGCAGGTGTTTTTGAAGCGTGTAGACGCACATCACTGCCACCTGAACGATTTTCAAACCACTTAAGTGGGCGGAGCTACGAGTCAGAACCTCCTGCACAGGTGTGGAAGTGACCTTCATAAACCAGACCAAAACTTAAATACATGAAATGCAGATATAAACAAAAAACTAAACAAACAATAAAATGCATTGAATTATACATTTATTAATAATCAAAATGTTTTGGTTAGTTTGTTTATATTTAGATTTAGATTTCAAATAATTTTTCCACCACCATGCATTTCTCATAGTTTCTAAACGTAAAGGGAAAATATTATCTAAAATTTGAGCAATTTATTATTATCCATATGACTTCATTTATGTGTGTTAGAAAAGTGAAGAAAAGAGTGAAGTGGGTGGAGAAGAGTGATAGCAGGAGTGATTTGTGATCACTGCAAGAATGAAAGGGAAAGTTTATAGGACTGTGGTGAGACCTGAGATGTTGTATGGTTTAGAGACAGTGGCATTGAGTAAAAGACTTAAAAGGAGGTGGAGCTGGAGGTAGCAGAGCTGAAGATGTTGAGGTTTTCGCTGGGAGTGACGACGATGGACAGAATTAGAAATGAGTTTATTAGAGGGACAGCGCATGTAGGACGTTTTGGAGACAAGGTGAGGGAGGTGAGATTGAGATGGTTTGGACATGTGCAGAGGAGGGACATGGGGTATATCAGTAGGAGAATGCTGAGGATGGAGACACCAGGAAGGAGGAAAAGAGGAAAACCAAAGAGGAGGTTCATGGATGTGGTGAGGGAAGACATGCAGGTAGTTGGTTTGAAAGAGGCAGATGTAGAGGACAGAGTGGTATGGAGATGGAGACGGATGATCTGCTGTGGTGCCCCCTATTGGGAGAAGCCAAAAGAAGAAAAAGAAGAAGATATATAAAACCATCCTACTATATATACACTGATCAGGTGTAACATTATGACATTATAACATTATGAGCGGTGAAGTGAAGAACACTGATTATCTCTTCATAATGGCACCTGTTAGTGGGTGTATATATGTATTAGATTAGATTAGATTAGATTAGATTTGATTAGATTCAACTTTATTGTCATTGTGCAGGGTACATGTACAGAGCCAATGAAATGCAGTGGATTAGCAGCAAGTGAACATTTTGTCTTCAAAGTTGACGTGTTAAAAGCAGGAAAAATGGGCAAGCGAAAGGATTTGAGCGAGTTTGATGAGAGCCAAATTGTGATGTCTAGGCGACTGGGTCAGAGCATCTCCAAAACTGCAGCTCTTGTGGATGTTTCTGGTCTGCAGTGGTCAGTATCTATCAAAAGTGCTCCAAGGAAGTATCAGTGGTGAACCAGTGACAGGGTCACGGGAGGTCGAGGCTCATTGATGCATGTGAGGAGCGAAGGCTGGTCCGTGTGGTCCGATCCAACAGACAAGCTCCTGTAGCTCAAAGAAGTTCATGATGTTAATGTTTGATGGGTCAAAACTGTTTTCGCAGCAAAAGGGGAATAATTTTAAGTAGATAATATTATCTTTATGATTTTCCGGAGGTGTTGAGTGCTTGTTAGCTGCTTTTCCTTCGCTCTCTGGTCCACTCATCTCAAACCATGTAAACTGGATTTAAGTCTGGTAAAAGAGAGAGAGAGAGAGAGAGAGAGAGAGAGCGATCCAACACAAAACCTGGACAGATGAAGATCAGGAAAAAAATTACCTGGTTCTTTTTAGAGGAAAAAAAACTCCATTCCCATGCAATAAAATTGTAAA
This sequence comes from Silurus meridionalis, assembly GCF_014805685.1. Classification (NCBI taxonomy): domain Eukaryota; kingdom Metazoa; phylum Chordata; class Actinopteri; order Siluriformes; family Siluridae; genus Silurus; species Silurus meridionalis. Next base: position 3,458,953 of record NC_060893.1, on the reverse strand, counting down.
GAGATCCCAAGGATCTAAGGTGAGCTTTTCAAGCTGTGAAGACCCTCTGATAAACCTGAGGAAACATATCAGTGCTGTCTGGAGGACACTCATATAACTTTCATTGATTGAAGTACATCCATTTGTAAGATTTCCTGATTTTAATGTTTGACCCTAATCTCAGAAAGCGAGAGTTTTTGTTATAAAAACTTTTTTGCATGTTAAATATTCATTTATTTGAGGATTTCATTTTATTTTCTGTGTGGATAAAAATCTGTGTGGAGATCAGGACACACCAGACTACAGTTATCAATCTGAATTCATCCAAAGATATTCCTAAATCCTTCGCAAATGCACTTATAAGAATATAATCTTGGTGATTTTCCACTCATACCACAGAGCTCACCATATTCTGTCTGCAGGGTAATGTTTTTTTTTGTTTGGCCAATAGAGGGCAGCAGTGCAGTCTAGATCCAGTAGTAGCTATTTACACCAATCAGTCATAACATTAAAACCACTGTGGGGTGAAGTGATCATTGGCACCTGTTAAGAGGTGGGATTTAGACAGCAGGTTCTCAAAGTTCATTGTACGGACAGAATAAAGCTCCTCGTCACACCACAAAAAATGTTCAGGAACATTTTGAGGAACATGACAAAAAGTTCAAGGTGTTAACCCGGCCTTCAAATTTCCCAGATCTCAATCTGATCAAGAACCTGTGTGACATTGGCAATGCAGAAAAAGCTACCAAGGAGACCCAATTGTGCTCTCCCTCAAAAGTCCAGTCTCATACTTGTTTTCATGAGAGTCATAGAGATCCTAGTAATTGAAAAACATCAACAGTATAAGATATCAGATACTTCAGAGCTTCTTCATGACATGCTTGTTTGGGCCATAAGTCCACCTTGCACATACTCTAAGGGTGAGATGAAGTGAGATTAATCCTGTGGCCAAACCCAGAGTTCCTGCCTTTAGTCAGATTTCCCACATTGGTGATCACTGGGTTTTTAAACAGTTTTTCATGTTTTTGGAAAACACCAGAGTCGGTTCTTTGGATATATGGCTGATGGAGGGACCTGTGGTCTAGGTGTTAAAACATGGTGTTCCCAGGATAGTGTGTGTGTGTGTGTGTGTGTGTGTGTGTGTTACCAGTGCCCACATTATAAGCTCTAGATCCACATATCAGGATAAAGGTTTCTGAAGTTAAAGGTCCAGGACACATGACATTTACAAACGTTTTGTTGTTTACAAATTGTTGTTGTTGTTTGTATGTATAATTTGTAATTGTTTGTTTGTATGCGTGCATGCTGTTGTTATGTTTTTGTTCGTTTTATTAGTTGTATGTTTGTTTGCATGTACGCAAGTTGTTTTGTTTTTGTTCTTTGCTTAGTTGTTTGCATGTTTTGTTTGTTGTTCGTATATAGTTTTTTGTTTGTTGCTTGTTTTTTATCTTTGTACGTACGCTTTGTTTGTTTGTTTGTTCTTTGCTTAGCTGTTGGCATGTTTTGTTTGTTGTTCGTATATTGATTTGTTTGTTTGTTACTTGTTTTTTAAATCTTTGTATGTATTCTTTGGTTTGTTTGTCTGTTTGTATGTTGGCGATCACGCAGTGATTTCGTCTCGGAGCGTGGAACGCGATTGGTTGAGGCGTGTCAGGGGTGGCGCGCACGTGCGCGTTCACGCCAGGCGGCGACCGACCGAGCTGTCAGTAAGAGGAGCTCTGTATCTCACACACAGGCACGCGCGCGCGCACACACACACACACACACACACACACACACACAACGGTGGTGGCGGCGGCTTAAAGGGGCTTCGCGTGCTCGTGAGATTTTGTTTTTGGGATTGTTGTGCAAATCTGATCTTTGTTACGACCCGGAAAAAACCAAAGATAATAAACCCCCCTGATAAAGCAAGCCGCGTTTGTGAGGATGGACTGCGGCCCATAAGAGCGGCGCGATCACGGGAGCGAGCCGGACAAAGCGAGCCGAGAAGATGAGCGCGAGCACAACGGCGTCGTGTCGCTTCGCCCATTACTTCGTGTTATGTGGACTGGACACGGACACGGGCCTCGAGCCCGACACTCTCACGGGTAACACTTTATCTCATTATTGTTATTATTATTGTTACAATGTAACCGCGGAGCACGCGATTAAAGCCGCATCAGGGTTTTCTGGTTTCCTTTCCACGCGAGCGCGCGCGCACTCACTCGTGCACAGCTGGTCGCTTTATGTTCTGCTTGTAAAGGAGTTTGTTTATTTATTTATTTATTAAACGGTAACGAAATCAGTGCGGGATTCCGAGTGCACCAGCGACTCCTTTCCCCTCATATTTTTCATCTTCATCCTTTAATTATTCCCCATGTTTATATGCATGAATGTAATGACTCTATAAACACACCCTAGGTCTTCTAAATGTTTTTTTTTTTTCCGCTTGAGAAAAAACGACATGCATGATATAATTCATGAAATTCCACTTTCACAGGTCATGTCACTGAGATTAAAACATGAAATGCATTTCCTCTGTGTGGAGTAAATAACCCTGAAATATGACATCTAGCCAAAAAAGGATGCAAAATATACATTTTTTTTTTACAACATTACAAATAGCTTTTAATGTCAAGTATTGGATTTTTATACATGCACACAGATACTGTAGGGCCTGTGCATTAAATAATACTGATATTAAAAATGAAATGCATTGTGAACATAAAAACTGTTTAAAAAAAAAATGCATAAATCTTTGTACCCTAAAAATTAAAATGAAGTGCAAAAGTTATGGTTGAAAGTATATGTTGAGATTGCACAAAAAGAGATGTTGGTTGCATAACACCGAACAGTCTGGATGCAATATTATGGAGTATAAATGAGGATTCATGTTATATGCATAATTATTTATTTGCTCAATAATTTGCATGCAACTGTTTCAGTCTGAATGAATTGAATCCGTTTCAGATTCCAGAAGTGCAGGGTTTTTGTTTGTTCTAGGAAAAAAAAAATCACTTGCAATTGTTTATATTGCATATATTCATTTACAGGTTGATTCCATAGTTTTCAAATAAGATCCGATTTATTTATTTGCATATTTATCGTATTATTTCCTTTCAGTCTGATCGCAATTCAATTCGGGTCCAGTCTGATCCTAGAGGTGCTTAATCGAAAGCTGTTCAATCAGATCATTTGGTGGCCTGTAAATGCACAGTTTGTGGTCTCCTGAATATTAGATCTGGTATGTAAGTAAGGAAAAGGTCAGAAATGCTGCTGTGTTCACGCTTCATGCCACAAGCAGCCATACTCATTTAACATCACATGCTGAACCAGAGATATCAAGGGCTTTCCAAAGACCAATTATTTTCTTTAGCCTGGAGGTTGGACTTCTAACCTTCTGCTGTGCCTTTTTTTTTTTTTGTACCGTACATGGACAAAACTTTGTGGACACCCCATTCCACATTTAGTCTCCATTTGCTCTTATAATAAGCTTCACTTTTCAGGAAAGATGTTCCAGTAGATTTTGTGGAGATTTGTGAGCCCTCATTTAGCCGCAAGGGTGTTAAAGTCAGATACTGATGTAGGTGAGAAGGTGAGGAGACCTGGGGGGGGTGCAGTCAGCGTTCACATTCATTCTTCTACAATAGGGTTGAAGCTCGATCTAGCAGGAGATCTTCCAACCCATGTAAGGCAGATCTTCATGGAGCTCATTTTGAGTCTTGCTGTGGAACGTGTGTCTCCAAAGTGGTGGTAACAGTTTGTGGGAGGAAGAAGGACATGCAGGTGGGAAAGACGGGTGTCTCAATACTTTTGTTTATATAAACGCTCTAGATTGAGCGCCATTACCGCTGTTTTCCCTCAGTTACACAAAGCTTGGCCTGCAAACCGCGCTTTTGAACACGTGTATTAGAAACGAGTGATTTGAGCGTTAGCATCGAATGTTTTTAAGTGGAAATATTTAAGATTATAAACAAATATATTAAAGAATGAGAAAAATCTGGACAAATGTGGACAATCTCAATGAGTATTTCATTGACGGAAATCTTTTCTGGCATCGGCATTAAATAAATTAAAGATGAAGCTGATAAGTACAGACATGACTGTGTGTGTGTGTGTGAGAGAGTGTGAGTGTGTGAGAGAAGGTATGTACAAGTTAAGGCTTGATAGATTGAGATATTTAACTGTAACAGTCACATAGACAGACAAAGTCTCAAAGTGTATGTGTGTGTGTGTGTGTGCGAAGGTGAAAAAACATTTGTTTTTCAAGATGCATTCACACCCACTTGTTTTAGACGAGTGTCTTGTTCTGTGATAAAATTAAAACTCATGACTTTGTGAGTGTGTGAGCGAGGCTCGTTCGTACACACTGTATATGAGCAGAGGAAGTAACAACTACAAAACCGGTTATTTTTAGGAGATTGTATACTTTTTTATGATGAGGAGAAATTTGGGTGCTACCAAAACACTGCATCTCTCACATGTCGGTTTTACTATGGATCGGTGACTCAACCGTTAAGGTTTTGTGTTACTGATCAGAATGTCGTGGGTTCAAATCACTGTTGGCGCACCAGGGGCGCCATATCATGGTTAATCCTGCATACTGACCTACCAACTACCCACCAGACTGGGATGTTCAAAGAAATACATTTCACAGTGCTGTTCTGTGACAAATAATGGACTCTGTCCGGGTGACTCCCGGTTGATCCTCAAACGTGTATTCCTGCTGACGTTTTCATGTACACGTGAGACACAAGCTGATCCAAATGAATATTTGTGCTAAACAAAAAATAATAAAAAATAAAAATGAAGGGGTTGTAATGTGATGCACAGAATAGTTTATCACCAGGCTCGGGGTGTGTGCGCGTGTGTTTTGGTTCATCGAATTACGTGCAATTTGAAACCGTATCGCAAGTGTTGAAGCGTTAGTTTCACTCTGATTCCGGATTAGAGAGAGAGAGAACTTTGAAATTTCATAGTACATGTACACAACAACAAAATGCAGCTTTGCATCAACCAGAAGTGCAAATAGTCGCAGTTGTGCAGATGAATAATATATAAGTAGACAAATGTACAGTGAGTTAATATAAAGACTCTGGGCGAAGAATAAGATAAATATATACATGCATATGAATTATATTAGTATTATTATTATTATTTTATTTCTAGGCTCCATGTGGTGGTTTCTTTCCTCTTTGTCTTCAGGAGACCTGTGGTCTATAGATGATTTTATATCATTATTGAAAGAAATATTGAGATGTTCCCAGTATATATGTGTTCAACTGATGTTTGTTTTTTTTAAAGGAAATTGAATTGAGTCTTTCATTCCTCTTGAGAGAGAGAGAGAGAGAGAGAGAGAGAGAGAGATTTCCTGATGCCTTCCTGTCCGGCAGACTGCAGTTATTGTCTGCTCTCGTTGTTTAAACCATGAACACACATTTCCTGTTGATCAATTTGCTGCATTGCATGACTGAACACGTGCATTAAATACCAGAGGGCTTACACACACACACACACACACACACACACACACACACACACACACACGCTTTATCTCACTCTGGCTTTTTGGACTGTTTCTATGCAACAAACTCGAAGGCAAAAACACACAAGAATTGGACAGTGAATGACTGCAAGAGTCCAAATGTGAGATGTTTGTCTCGACTAGAAGAACTTGTGTAAGACGGAAAACAGAAGCCTCATAGTTTGGGGTTGTTTTGAAGCATGGAAGGTTCCAGAAAGTGAAAGGAATCCTGAACCAACATGGCTCCCATTCCATACTCCAACAACTGCGGTTAATTGAAACCGTCTTCACTGTACAAGACGATGGAGCTCTTTAATGGTTATTTATAGAGCAAACAGTCGTCTGGAGTGATATCTATCGTGGAACGACCTGCTCAGTCACCGCACCTAAATCCTATTGAACTTCTCTGGGATGAACAAGAAATCTTGCTTAGAAAAGAAAAAAAAAATCAGTGCCGATTTCTGTGGAGGAGTTTTCTCACGCTTCACGTAAACAGACTCGCCCTGGAGCTGTGTAGCTGCACAAGTGTTTCACAACATCATTATAAAATGGAAAAACACCTGCATATACAGGATATAAAAAAAATACAATCTTGACTTACGGTGCAGGTGTTTTGAAACACGTTTCTCTGATTTCAACATTGAAATCTATGAACATTTGCATCACACACCTGCTCACTTTTTCATAGCTCGCTTGAGTTTCAGTTTCAGGATCTAAATACGCTACGCTCTTCTACCACCTGCGTTTCGCACCAAAACTGTACTGCATTTCTCCGTCAGGTTAATGAACAAATACAACATCCTGGGAGACGGAGGTTCCAATAGTGGAACCGTCAGGCTTAAGGGCTTAAGGTTTTAAATTCTAAAAACGTCTGCATGACCCCAATCACCACGTCAGCAGTGAGTTCATGGAGAGATTGACCTCTGCGCTTGTTTTACCGTCACTGTGCGTGACGTCTTTGGAAACCGGATACACGTTGTGACGTCTGGAGAAGTTGAACGTTCTGGTTGGTGTTCTTACTGGAGCTGCACATGCGTACAGAATTAGGCAGAATGAATAATACAGTCTCCCAGAGCTCTCGTGCTGTGAGAACGTTTTATTGTTGAGTGATCGATAACTAAAACATCGATCGCTTTTATATTCATGATGGTTTTAACGAGTTTGTACCAAAACACACGGTGACGAAGTTCAGCAAAACCTCATTCACCACTGAGGGACTGATGTGATTCTGTGGATTTCTTTTGCTCTCTGGATCGTTCTTTTTTGCTTTTCTTCCTTGGATTTCTCTCATTAATTCTTCTTTATTCTTTTCTTTTGTTCATTCTTTTCTTTTTCTTTCTTTCTTTGGATTTTTCTGGATTTCTCATTCATTCTTTTTTATTTTGTTTGTTTGTTTTCTTTCTGTGGATTTCTCTGGAATTCTCTTTTCTTGCCTGCTTTCTTTCGCTGGAATTATTTTTCTTTTTCTGGATTTCTTTCTTTCTGGATAGCTTGCTTTTCTGGATTTCTTTTGCAGGATTTTTTGATTGCTGGATTTTTTTTTGCTTTCTTTTGCTGGATTTCTTTCTTGCTTTCTTTTTTCTTTGAGAGAAATCCAAAGAAAGAAAGAAAGCATGAAAGAAAATAATGTAACGATTGGATTTCTCTCAATCATTACTTTTTATTTTCTTTCTTTCTTTTTCTCCTTTTTTTTTTCTTTGGATTTCTCTCATTCATTACATTATTTTCTTTCTTTATTGCTTATTTGGTTTCCTTCCTTCCATCCGTCCGCACCAGTTTCCTTTACACTTTCTGCACTATTTGACTCTTCGCCTTGCTTTCATTTCCCCATTTCACACCTGGTCCATTCTCATAAACGCTGCTACAGAGTTGGTAGGTCTTTTGTCTCCATCCACAGTCTCCATCTCTCACACCTCGAACGCCTCTGAGACTCTTTGTCACTCGGCCCAGCCTGTACCACGTCATCGCCTCTTCTAAAATGTCTGTAGACACAGTAGCTCCGTGAGATTTGTTTTATTGCTCTCGTTTGCATTGACGGCATCAACGCCCTCTTCTATTTATTTGTTTATTTATTTTATATATATATATATATATATTATACACCTGAGCAGTTTGTGGAAGAACCAGATATGGCTAGAAATGTCTGGTGTCCCTATATTTTGGACATCCGGTGTATAAGATGTGAAGCAAACAGGAGTGTCCTATATGCCTGACTTTCAGCCTCAGAATTTTGGGGAATTAAAAAGACTACAAAGACTATGCTAATGTTCTCACACCTCTCAGATCTACAGGTCGTCTACGGTCGTTTCTACATTTACGGCATTTGGCAGACGCTTCCTTATCCTTCTTTACATTTATCTGTTTTGTAGAGCTGAGCAGCTATTGGGGTTAAGGGCCCTGCTTAAGGGCCCAAGAGTGGCAGCTTTGTGTGGCTGAGATTTTAACTCATGACCTTTGTATCCAAAGTCCAGTGTCTTAATCACTAAGCTACCACCTCCCCAAACAGCTGCTTTCCACTATTATTATATCAGAGTTAGAATCACGAGGAACACTGATAAGACTGAAGTGAAACACACATACATCAGCAAATTTAGTGTGGACTAAACAAAGTGCGTGAAAACGAAGGCATTAGAAAACGACGGCATTGTTGGTAATCAACGTTATAAAGAGGCGGAAAGGAAATAAACGGCGGATACTTTTGGGTAAACGGTTGACCAGGAAAGTGTTGGAGCGTTTTTGTATTTATCCGAATTAGTGTAGACGTTTCCTATAAAAGAAAACCTCGGAAAACGGTTCCATAGGTTTTTAAAAATGTATGGTTTCTATAGTTAAAGCCCATACTCCGGGATTGAGGGGAAAGGCTTCACATAACCGACGACTAATAATAAATAATTTATAGAAGGTGTCTCGGGTGTCGGCGCCTAATGACCAGAAGATTTCCATCGCAGGAAAGTCTTCAGGACAGAAGAGTTTATGCTCACTGCAATCTACACTTTGGGGATTCAGCCTCATTTTCTGCTGTTTTAACATTGAGTTTGCTGCATGGTAACAACATTTTTAGGGTCAAGCAATCACACTGGGTGACTCTTAAATCCAAGATTAAAAGATAAACGGCGCATTGAACTCGTCTCATCCCTGGAATCCAGAGTGTTCTACTTTTCTAACATGGTGCAAGCTTATGACCAAATACCTTCACCACTGGGTCGCTCTTAAGGAATAAACTTATTAGGAACTTATACATTTTTATACAACTTTATCTCTCTAAAGCTTGTGTCAGACAAGGTCGATTGTTATAAGTGCTTCACAAATAAAAATGTATTGAATTGAAATACATAATTGTGAATTAAGCCCCAGTTTGACCTGATGATTTTTCTGGAACTGTGGAAGCAATTGGTCCGTTCTGAGCAGTGTATCAAATTTTACCATGGTCTTCCACGGACCCTCTATTAGGAAGAAAAAGATGGTCACACAATATCCATCAGGTCCCTACACACCTTTGGTGTTTGGGCCCCCCCCCCCCTAATAATAATCATAATAAATAGTCAGTCAGTTCCATGCATTATTTTTGTCAGAAATTTCAGTTTTCTTCTATACCTGTAATAAAGACCATGATGATGCGTTTATGGACGTTCTTGTTGGCACAACGCTGATGTTTACGGCTTTGCTTCATGAGTTTGCATGATTCAGAAGCAGATACCAGCTGTGAATGCAATGAAGCACTGGAATAATGATAGACCAGTTGATCTTTGGGTGTGTCTGAGTAAACGCACCGACGCTCAAAAAAAAACGCGACCGTAGACGTCTGTCCATCTGGACGTTCGCTGTGATTGTGTTCGTGTATTTTAGACAGCATGGCCCTTAAACCTCAGTGCTTCCTAACATCACTGGGATATGCACCCCTGGAACAGAAGGTTAAGGGCCTAGCTTAAGGGCCCAAGAGTGTCTGCCAGGCGATACCGGGGATTGAACCCCTGACTTTCCGATCAGTAAATCAGAGCCTTGACATTAATTTTTTAAACTTTTTTACTGTAATGTGCTTGTGACATGTATAAAGCAACTTTCTTTCATCTTTTGCTGGATTTCTCTGGATTTCTTTGTCTGTCTGTCTCATCTTTTGTTCTTTCTTTCTGTCTATCGGTCATCTTTTGGCTTTTTTCTGTCTGTTTGTCTGTTCGTTCTTTCTTTCTTTTTGTCTGTCTTTCTGGAGCTCCTGGTTTGTAGATTGCTCTGAGTAAAGCAAAAGGTCAAAGGTTGTGTAGTGCCACGTTCTGTCATTGTGCGTGTGTGAACTTGCATGTTTGTGTCGACTTTGCTCTTTATACTTGGTGAGCTCCAGCTCATCGTGCTCAGATAAGGCTGCGTAAACACCACATGTTGCTTTACATACCACTGATTTGTTATTGAAATCGTTCAGACATTTTTTTTTTTCCTCCCTCTGTAATCAAGCGATTGTCTGAAACTGAAATCAATACCCTGATGAGTAATTACGTCTTACTCTCTAATTTACACCAAACGTTCTTTTGTTGAAAGAGGTTGTACACGAGTTCTGGGTCAGATTAGAAAAATTCTTAGATTTGCTGCGTGTGTGCGTGTGTGTGTGTGTGTCTCGGTGTGCATGTGAATATGAGCCGGATGCTAATTCAGTGTGTTTATCCCACTATGTTCGCTGATCACACTCCAGCTTTGTACATTCTGAGCAGATTGGTGTTTAGTGTTCGGTGGATGGAAGCCAATTTTCCCAGCATGAACGTGGCTTTCTGGAAACTGGTCTTCTGATGTTTTGCAACACTACATGAGGACCTGATGAGTCGGGATTCTGTTTTCTTTTCTTTTTTTTTTTTTTAATACCTATATCCACCACCATTGTTACTATGTCTACATACTACTCTAAAGTCTATGGATCTATAGACCACTGGTTAAACATCTCCTGCCATAAGAATGAGCCCTACAGTTAATGTGATGGACATTGCTGGTACGAGTTTCCCAGCGAGGACAAAGTGACTTAGTCCTAGTGGCTTTTGTATACGACTTAGTCAGCAGACACACACACGGTCTGAGTCACCGTTTAATGAAAGGCTGTACAAACATGTTCATAAGTACAAATGATTCATTCATATATACAGAATCTTGCAAAAGTGAGTACACCACTCATATTTCAGCAACCATTTTAGTAAATCTTCTCAAGGGACAATAATATAGAAATAAAACTTTGATATATTTTAGAGTAGTCAATGTGCAGCTTGTAGCAGTATAGATTTACTGTCCTCTGAAAATAACTTAACATACAGCCATTATTGACCATTTCATCTCTTTTATATGTATTTATTTATATTTTGAATAAAAATGGTCAAACAGAAATGCATGCTGCATTAATAAAATCAGTGCTGTGAAAATGAATTTGCGTTAACGCGTTAATTTCGACACACACACACACACATACACTCACCTTGACTGTTGATTTCTGTAAATCTGCTTTGAGACAATGTCTGTTGTGAAAAGCGCTATACAAATAAACTTGACTTGACTTGACACACACATACAGACGCCACTAACCTTACGAACAAGTTACATTCCGAACAACCGTGCCATTAATTTATTCGCAAGTTGTTACTGTGTTTGCTATTGACTACGCATATCTCCTAATGATGTAAGAGCTATAAATACTATTAAATAAACAATACAATTTACCGAGCATCATGTAGACTTGTGTCTAGCGATGTGATGGAATTCACAACTATTACAATGCAGTGCGACCCGATTTCAATTCAACACGATGCGTTTCAATGCAACAGAGAGTTCGATTTTATTTCTTTGGTTCAGACAGACAGCAGATCATCCATTTACTTAAGTGCCTACTGACTTCTAACGCATGGTCCTTTCATAAACAGGCCTTTGTAGTGCAAAAAAAAGAGAAAAGATAAAAATAAAGCCAGACGTTCTTTTCCTGTTCTGTCTGCAGGAAGATGCAGCTCTACCTCTGCCATGTTAATCTGTATTCTATGTGAGACTCGGCCTCCATAGTGTTGTGATGCATCATATTCACTTAGCAGCAGTGGTGATAAGAGAACGCACTCAAGAAACAATTGATCGTAGAGAAATTAATCAACATATTTATTAAATATTGGTCACAAATTATTGGTAAAAAAAATTAATTATAGTGTATCTACTAATAATTACAGTGGAACCCGGTTATGTCGATGTCCTAGGGGGTTGCCAAAAAGCATCGAGATAACCGATGATCGAGAATCAATATGGCGGCAATATATTAACGTGCTTGAAATTTCTTTATGTACATGATGTGCGTTAATAAATGAGAATGTGCATGCACGTGTTTTTGGAGGTTTTTTTTACACAACAGCGTTGCCGCGATTTGTTTGATGAAGGCATGCTATAAAAATACATACATGTTTGTTAACTGTCAGGAATCCACCTGCCACGCCCCTACGGCCCCCTTCAGCGTGTCAGGTGCTTTCTTGGCCGCTTTCTCTGAAGCTCCCGGCTTCAATCGCGCACATATGGTGGTCGTTTAGCATCATCACCAGCTCCTATTTAAACTTCCACACTCTCACCATCCGTTATTATTGGTATATGTTGGTTCACGGCGGTCGTTGTTATCGCACATGCGTATCCCGATACGTGTCTTCCCACCGGCACTCTCTCAATGGCTGCGCTTTTCTTCCCAATGCGCATCGCGGATTCCCCCGCGCCGCGCCCCTACCAAGCGCAGCTTTCGCCTCCCGTTCATCACATAACATTTAACAACAAAATGCATATGTGCACTAACTAACAGCAGAGATTCACCAGTATACAATACAACACCTGTAACATCTGTAAGGCTGGATTTTTCCGCAACTTTCGCGAGTTCTTCTGCGGCTGCACAGTGCCGATCGACATAACTGACGCTAAATGGCAAATTTTTCCCCCCTTGTGCTCGAGATATTAGGGTTCGGCGACATAAAAAAGTCGACATAACCGATAAAAAATGCTTAGACAAAGCGAGAATTTGGCGGTTCCACTTCAAAAACGTCGACTTAATAGGGTTGTCGAGTTAACCGAGGTCGAGATAAGTGGGTTCCACTGTATATGATGATAATTTTTTTTTTTTTTTTTTTTTTTACAGACGCAAAAGACACATTGTGATACAAATACACAACTTGTGTATGTGTGTGTATATATCATGCATGTCAGTTTCCTGAAGATGTGTTTATGAACCTCTCATCACCATTCCCCCAAAAAGTCTTCTTAAACTGCTTGTCCATGTCCATCCCACATTAACACTTCACTCACCAGCTAAAGCTTAGCAACGTCATGCTTCCATTTTCTTTTTTGTTTTAATACTCACACTCATGTCGACTTGTTTTTAATGCACTAGATTCATGTGTTCGGTTTTGCTTCTTCATCCGTGTTTGGTTTGACGTGCATTTTTTTTGTTTTTGTTTGTCTGCTTTTGCTTCATCTCAGCTTTGTACCAGTGGCTCGAGGCTGAACGTCAGGGCAGAGACCCAGATGCAGTGACAGCAGGTAACCACCACCATCATCATCACCATCGTTAACCTACACTACTAATCCATTAATCTCCTAACTTCTCTTTAACCCCTTTCTAATCTTGTTTTTATTTTTTAAAGTGAAGTAATTCTGCTCTCGTTTTATGTTGCATTCACACCAGCGAGCGTGCATCTTTCACTGTGTACTGCAAATTTGATGAGATGAATGACAAATGCTACAAACAAACTGTCATTCATCCTTTCACATGTGAAATATTCGTCTTTTTTTCGAACCTGTTAAATACAGTTAAATATGTGAAGAGAAATAATGAAGAAACCAAAAGCTAGGAAGCAGCAGCGATCGCTGTTGTCTTTGAGTGTTTACAGTTATCTTAGTTCTGCTAACGCAGCTAATAGCTAGCTAATACAAAGCCAACAATCCATGTACACCAAATAACCAAGAACTTTCCTATTGACTATTGTATAGTTTAAATTCTGAAATTTGTGATTAACTAGTAAAAGATGGAAGTTCATCCAGGTTTCTTTTCTGTCTGTAGGCCCAGTGGGTGTTTGATTATAGATTAGCTAGGATTGCTAATCTGATACATGCGAATACCCAGTACAGCATTATAAAGATGGATAAATTAGATACTTTGGTAAATCTTGTGCTTCAGGTTATGTTTTTGGGGCAGATTTTCCTGCTAAATTGCAAGTGTAAACGCAACGGTAGTCTCTATTGTTCCACCTCTCCTTCCCTCTTTTCCTACACTTCCTAAATGAGGTGCGGCGTTCAAATCTGGGTCATTACTGCTCCAGTCTTGTTTCTGTAAACCTGCTCATGCTTCTGCTGCATATTTACCTTCTGTTTCTTTTTCCTTTCTTCTACGTGTATATACAATAGTAGAAACACATATGGTTACATGTTTCTAATGACCTATGTAGAGCTTGGTTGCCAGATTTTTGCCCACAATGAACAGGTTTTTTTTGGGTTGTTCTTTCTGTCTTTGTCTCTCTATCGATGTCTTCTTCTTCTTCTTCCTCTTTTGTCTGCTTCCGTTAAGGGTTGCCACTGCGGTTTATCTGTCTCCATACCACCCTGTCCTCTTCATCTTCATCTTTTAAACCAACTACCTGCATGTCTTCCCTCACCACATCCATAAACCTCCTTGGTCTTTCTCTTTTTCTCCTTCCTGGTGGCTCCATCCGCAGCATTCTTCTTCCTCTTCAGACTCTTCTCCACCTGCTCCCTACTTTCATTACAAATCATCCGCAAACATCCATGGAGACTCCTGTCTGACCTCATCCGTCAGCCTGTCTATCACCACTGCAAACAGGAAAGGGCTCTGAGCCGATCCTTGATGCAATTCAACCTCCACCTTGAACCAGTTTGTCGTTCCTACTGCACACTTCACTGTTGTCACACTGTTCTCATACATGTCCTGCACCACCCTCACATACTTCTCTGACACACCAGACTTCCTCAAACAATACCACAACTCCTCTCCCCACCCTGTCGTGCGCTTTCTCTAAATCCACAAACACACAATGCATCTCCTTCTGACCTTCTCAATCAACATTCTCAAAGCAATAGTGCATCTATATGCTCTTCCTCGGCATGAAACCATACTATAGCTCACAGATGGTCACCTCTTCTCTCAGCCTGGCTTCCACTACTCTTTTCCATAACTTTATGGTGTGACTGATTAACTTAATTCTCCTGTAGTTTCTGCAGGTCTGAACATCTCGCTTATTCCTTAAAATTGATACCAGCACACTCCCTCTCTATTCCTCAGGCATCCTCTCACCTTTCAGAATTCTGTTTAACAATCTTGTCATCTCTCCTAAACATCTCCACGCTTCTACTGGTATGTTATCTGGGCCAACTTACTTTCCAGTCTTCATCCTCTTAATCGCTGCTCTCACTTCCTCTTTATAAATTATATCCTTTTCCTGCTTCACCATCTCCACACCATCCAACCTTTCTCTCTCTCTCTCATTTTCCTCGTTCATCAGCTGCTCAAAATACTCCCTTCATCTTCTCAACAGACTCTTCTCACTAGTTAACACATTTCCATCTGCATCCTTTATTGCTCTAACTTGCAGCACATCCTTCCCAGCTCAGTTCCTCTGCCTGGCTAATCGCTACAAATCCTTTTCTCCTTCCTTAGTGTCCAACTTCTCATATGCCTTTTCCTTGGCTTTCGCCACATCCCTCTTCACCTGCTGCCGCATCTCCTTGTACTCCTGCCTACTTTTCTCGTCTCTCTGCTGATCTCAATTCTGTTTTGCCAACCTCTGTCTCCTTATGCTTTCCTGCACTTCCTCATTCCACCACCATGTCTCTTTGTCTTCCTTTCTTTTACCAGATGTGACACCAAGTACCTTCCTAGCTGTCTCCTTTATCATTTCTGCAGTAGTTGCCCAATCATCCATCACCTCATCACCACCCATATCCGACCCCTTCTCTGAACCTTACACTACAGTCCTCCTCCTTTAGTTTCCCCCATCTGCCCCAATCACCAATCGTTCATTCCTAGGTACACTCTCCACCACGTCATCTAACTCACTCCACTTTTCCTTCTCCTCCATCACACTTATCATCAACCTATCAGAAACTCTCTTCATGTCCACTACACTCTTACTGTACTCTTCCTTCTGGATCACCCCTACACTATTTCTCTTTCTATCCACACAATGGTAAAACAGCTAAAAGCCACCTCCAATGTTGATGGCCTTACTCCTCTTACACTTGGTCTCTTAAACACACAGAATGTCTACCCTTCTCCGATCCATTATATCAGCTAACTCTGAGTGCCAACATTTAAAGTGCCCACCCAAACCTCCTCTCTCTTTCACTTCTGTTTTCCCTGCTGTCTCTGTAGACATCTTTCTCTTCTCCTTCTCCTCCTTTAGCCAACAGTAACAGTAGCTTCTATAAGAGCTCTGGAGCATGACCAGAAACCCTCGACAGATCACTCTTCTTTTTATTTATTTATTTTTTTTATGTTCCGGAAATTCCCTCTGTTCTTCTTAGCACCATTTCCAATTTGATCTTCTCATTTTGTCCAGTCTGCTCTTTTTTTTTTGGTGTTTTTGTGTCTCTTTCCATTTCATTCAAACTAATGAACTCCTCTACTTTGTGCAACATCAAATATACTAGGGGTCCCCGAACACGGCCCCTACGCCCCCGCAATTGGAACGGCCCTTTGAACCATGCCAGAGTCATATTTTGAAAATGTAATGTTAAATATATGCTTTACTCATATCATACCTGTATTGGTTAATAAAGGTTGGCTTTCATAATAATATTAGTTATTAATAGAGGTAAAGGCACTGATATTTGATTGCTTGAACTATTGGCTTTCGGCAAAAATCCATAACGATGGTTTTTCCGGGTTCTGCTGTCATTATGAGACCGGCCTCTATATTATATAATTAATAAATTGTAAATAATAAATAAAATTATATTTATTAATGAATATATTCATATTTATTTCATTTAGCACATTTCCATGATTCAGTACTGTTTACATTTTTTAAATAAACTCCAGTACTATTTTACATGGAGTGATATATTTGTTTTTTTTATCAGTTGATTAATCAGTTATAGGCTAATACGATTTGACCTAGCTAGCTGTATAATTAGTTAAACCTCTAGTTATTAACGTAGCCAAATTATTTGCTAGATTCACCCACCAACCATAAGGAAGTAAATGTTTTGATTTCAATAGCAATGAATATGAAAAAATTTCATTATGATAGTAATAATGCTCTTTTAACAGGCAATATATATGTCTCTTGAAAAGTAAAGCTCATTTGTCTGTACGGTGCCGAACAATGTAATAAACTAATCTAGAATTAGGAAGTAAAATAATTTAAAATCATCATAAAACCTCCCAATAATACTGGTAGACACTCCAGCCCATTTCATTTTCTGTTATGGACCGACCTGCTCTTCATTAAAGTAAGAAAATATTTAGAGGCCCTCACAGAAAAAAGTTTGGGGACCCCTGCAATACACAGTCTATTCCTACCAAAGGTCCATAGAAACGATTGCATAATGATGAACAAGTGTATGAACTGAAATTATGTGAGTATTTTAGAATAATTATACTCTAGAAACAAGCTTCTGTATTATCTAATTATTTTTCATATGCACATGCTCAGTTTCTCATATACAGCTCATTTGCATTGACTCCACCCTAATTTATGCGGGCATTAAACCACTGGCTTCGAAAGTCCCTCCTCTTATCCGAAGGTCTGAAAAGAACTGAATCATTCTAGTCGATATTCCAGACACTTTAGGACTGTTTAGCACAGTGATTGAGAAGGTAATTCCCCATCTTCCACTTATCTTAATTTTTCTCCCCCCACCTTTCTAGGTGAGAACTTTGACCAGAGTCCCCTCAAACGGACCTTCAAATCCAAAGTGCTGGCTCACTACCCCGAGAGCGTCGACTGCAACCCGTTTGACCAGGATGCCGTCAACATGGTGGGTAAATTGTGCCGTACCAAATGTATCCCATAATGCTTTGCATTCAGTTTAACCAGGACGACAACTTAGGACATTGATCAGAGCTTCAGTGTAGGAGTTAAGCAGGATTTGGAAATGTCAACATGTTGCAGAGATACACTGTATGGTCAAAAGTTAGTATTTTTTTGTTTGGTTTGTGCTTCTTTTTGAACGTCCCATTCTACATTTTGTCTCCATCTGCTGTTATAATAAGCTAAACTCTCCTGGGAAGATGTTCCACTAGATTTTGTGGAGATTTGTCAAGATTCATTGTGATACATGGGTTTTAGTAAAGTCAGGTAGTGATGTTGGTGAGGAGGACTGGGATGCAGTCATAAGAGCTCTATAGCAGAAGATCTTCCACTCCAACCAATGGAAAGCAGATCTTCTTCATGGAGCAGGCGTTCTGCACAGGGGCATCATTGTGCTGGAGCAGGTTTGGATCTCCTCGTTTAAGTGAACTCATCCTATATTATTGTGTGTCTCCAACTTTTTGATGAAGAACCACATATGGCTGGAAATGTCAGGTGTTTTAATACTTTTGTCCTTATATTTCATGTCCAAGTTTATGAAACAGTTTCAGACTTTCAGAATAGTTGTACCAAGCTGACATCTAAGTGTGTCATAATGATCAAGTGTGTTGCAAAATTTGGAAAATTACCAGGAATTTATTTGAATTAATTAGAAATTTATGGGGATTTATATAAACTTTATCATATACAAACAAAATTTTGTTTGGTCATAAGCTGACATGGATGCAAACTAATTCAGATAAAAAAAAAAAAAATGACATGATTGTAAGTAGAACAATTTTAAATACAATATATGGACAAAAGTATTGGGACAACTGACTTTCTCAGCCGTATGTGGTTCTTTCCCAAAATGTTTTTGCAAAACTTCAAGGCATACAATTGTGTTGGATGTCTTTGGCTGCAGTTGCATGAAATCTTCCTTTCACTTGAACCAGGAGACCCAAACCTGTTCCAACATGACAATGCCCCTATGCACAAAGCAAACCCCCATGAAGATCTGCTTTGCATTTGTTTTTAGTGGAAGATCTCCTGCTATAGAGATCCAACCCTTCTAAACATGAATGAATGTGAACACCCCAGGCCTCCTCACCTCACCAACCTCAGGACCTGACTTTATTAACACTCTTGTGGCTGAATGAATTCTTCACAAATCTTCAAAAACACACTCTAAAATCTAGCAGAACATCTTCCCAGAAGATTGAAGGGAATTCTAAGAGTAAATTAGGACTAAATGTTGAATGCGATGCTCAAAAGGCACATACAATACTGATGACCTGGTGTCTGGATACTTTTGGCAATATAGTGTGTTGTTTTTTTTTTTTTTTTTTTTTTTTTTTTTTTTTTGTTTGTTTTTTCCCCTTCCCTGTTCATTCCTATAGAAGGTTTCTAGTCTTGAAAATCCCTATAATTTTACAACCCTAGTCATGATAAATGTCTCGTCTCTAGCTATATTAAGTTACATTAATCAGTTCCTTTGGATATGAAGTCCTTCTTTCCAGTTTTCATGAACTCCGCTACAGCTAAACACCAGTCTGGAGATGACTCATATTCAGAATAATATTACATAATTATCCAGCGACGTGAATTGTGTATGTCCGCTCACTCTCAGCTTTTAAAAGTCCGTGTTTATGTGTTCAATAAGACGACGCTAAAGTGCACATTCCCGATCTTTACGCGTCACCTATAAACCCATGCTCTCCGTCGAGAGAGCCTCAGAGTCTGAGTGAGGGCTCGCTTTACTGCCGAACGTCACGGGACTCCCTGACCTGCTGCAAGGTTGTTTTTTCCATAAGCAACATAGACAAAAGCCTGATGCTGCTGATGAAGGCATTAATTATTCAGGCTTTTCTCTGTGCTTAGGTCAGCACTGAGAACACAACACCTGAACAGAGTGCTGATGTTTCTCCGTAAGTGACGTCAGAACACCAGGAAAGATCTGAACCAGTTTTTGTGTTTCTTGTACATTTAATCTACTGGGCTGGAGAGCATCTCTCTCTCTCTCTCTCCTTTTTTTTTTATCTCTTTCCAGACCTCTAAAGTGTCTGTTACACTTTAAATTTTCATTTAATGTTCAGATGTGTACATGGAGACACAAGCAGAAAAGCACATATTTTATTTATTTATATACTGTATGTGTATATATATATATATATATATATATATATATATATATATATATATATATATATATATATATATATATATATATACACACACACACAGTACAGACCAAAAGTTTGGACACACCTTCTCATTCAAAGAGTTTTTTTTTTTATTTTCATGACTATGAAAATTGTAGATTCACACTGAAGGCATCAAAACTATGAATTAACACATGTGGAATTATATACATAACAAAAAGTGTGAAACAACTGAAAAATGTCATATTCTAGGTTCTTCAAAGTAGCCACCTTTTGCTTTGATTACTGCTTTGCACACTCTTGGCATTCTCTTGATGAGCTTCAAGAGGTAGTCACCTGAAATGGTCTTCCAACAGTCTTGAAGGAGTTCCCCGAGAGATGCTTGGCACTTGTTGGCCCTTTTGCCTTCACTCTGCGGTCCAGCTCACCCCTAAACCATCTCGATTGGGTTCAGGTCTGGTGACTGTGGAGGCCAGGTCATCTGGCGCAGCACCCCATCACTCTCCTTCTTGGTCAAATAGCCCTTGATGCCTTCAGTGTGACTCTACAATTTTCATAGTCATGAAAATAAAGAAAACTCTTTGAATGAGAAGGTGTGTCCAAACTTTTGGTCTGTACTGTATATGTATGTGTGTGTGTGTGTGTGTAGGTGTGTGTGTGTGTGTGTGTGTGTGTGTATGTGTATATATATATATATATATATATATATATATATATATATATATATATATATATATATATATATATATATATATATATATAAAAATACCCACCGATTCGCATGAGGTGTGGGATCAATTTTAAAAAGTGTGCATCGGATACAAGTTCTTAACATATTTGCGTCGTTAGAACACGATTTATTTCAATATATTAATTATTAGTTAGTGTGCTGTTCCTATATTAGTTAGAAAGTGACTAATATTTTCTGAACAATATTTGATCTTAGTTTCACAAGAACGCGTTCTCTCAGCACCACTGCTGCTTCGCGAATATGACATATCACAACCCTACGGAGACCGAGGCGTGTTCTGAGAGTCCCATAGAATACAGATTAACATGGCAGAGGTAGAGCTGTAACTTCCTGGAGACAGAACAGGGAAAGGTTTTAATTCTATCTTTTTTTTTTTGCACTACAAAGACGTGTTTGTGAAAGGGCCATGCGTTAGAAGTTATGTAAATTAGGGATGTCAACGATTAATCGATGATCGATTAATTGTCGATAAATATTTTAATCGATAAACCTTATCGACGGTCGATTACGCATGATCACCATTAACGTGCATAGTTTGAGACGTAGGCAGCTAGCTGGTTTGCCAACCGCCAAAAGAGGACGACGCCCGCGGCTTATGCCAAAACATGTAAAGTACAGCAGTTGTGAAGGAAAATGAAGCGAGCACGCAAGAGTTTTGTTTGGGATCATTTTATTTCAAATGGTGATAATGTTAATTGCAAACATTGTGCCTGTGTTTTAAAATATAATACATCAACGAGCACCATGATATATTTGAAAAAAGTGCATCCAGCGGTTTCCGGGACAGGATTTGATTCGACACAGCCAACGATAACCTCCATTGTAGCCGGGAAAAAGGTAGGAACTCAGAAGGCAGAAGAAATAACAGAACGACTGTGCAAAATGATTGCAAATGACATGTTGCCTATAAGCGTCACCGTAACAAAAACTTGCTGACATGGACGCACGCCGCCACGATTTCCGCTCTATGGAAGTGCGCCCACTCAGTCGCTAACCGCCCGAGCAAGCGATCCGTTAATATTCCGCTGACGCTCGCCGTAAACCAGTTCCAGCTCCGACATAAAGTTTTTCTAGTAGGCCTAATTGTTTACTGTTTGTACCAAAATTCTTTTATAATTGTCTAAAATTATGCATGCTGATAAATAGCAATTATTATGTTTCCAAACTAATTTCTTTAATTCTTCTTAATTGTATTAATTAAAATGTATTAAGTATATTAATCTATCCTTAGCAAACATTCCTAAAATGCAAAAACTGAAAAAGTGTATTTGATTTTCATTCACTTTATTTCCGTGAAAATAGCTGCCGTTGTTGTTCAATAGAATATTCAAAATAGGCTCATTAAAACACAAACGCACACACTCACACGAGATGAAATGTGCGTAGATCTTTACAAAATACACATGGATTATAAAGCATGTGAAAAGCACACACAAGATAAAATGCACTTAGAACGCTTGGATTATGAACTGGGTTGAGCGAGCGGAGTGGAATCTTCAGAAAGGCACTCTTAAGGAAATATTAGCACTCCGCTTCGCTCAGCTCATATGCCAGAGTGCATCTGAGACTGCGTTATATTAGTCATTGTATTTGAATTAAATAATTATATGAAATGATCAATCGATTCATTTTATAATCCTACTAGCCTTTTATTTACAGTAAAAACCCTTTCCTTTGTGGGAGGACGCTTGGGTTTTTAGTGTCATTGCACAACAATTCATGCGATAACTACTGTAGACGCATCTTGCAGTATGAAGGTTAACGATTAATCGATTAATTGATCGTTAATTTAAACGACGATCGATCATGAGAATTTGTCGAAATTGACATCCCTAATGTAAATTGATGATTTGTTGACTGTCTGAACCAAAAAACTAAAAGTGAACTATCTGTACCATACTGAATTGCATAATCATATTTTTCCCATGGAATCGAAATTGAATCACTTCATTGTAATAGGGGTAAATCGTACCGTATCACATCGCATCGGTAGCTGTTTCATATATAATGTACCCAAAAACACATGCTTTCTCTATATGGCCAAAAAGTGAACACATTTGGTGTATCCTTTGAGTGTATTTGGGCATTGGTCATCTGGTGTATGTGTGTTTTCGGTTATCTATTTATGTTATGTTGTTCCATGTCCCCATCCCTCTCTCTCTCTCTTTCTCACTCACTCTCTCTCTCTCTCACTTACTCTCCAGCTCTGCATGCCGAAAGGCCTGTCGTTCCGCACTCAGAAGGACCCCCTGACTCCGAAGTTCCACTCGTTCCTCATCACGCGTGAGGATGGCTCGCGCACCTACGGGTTCGTCCACACCTTCTACGAGGAGGTGACCAGCACTCAGATCCGCTCAGCCATGCAGACTTTGCACCAGATGCACCACGCAGAGCACGCCTCGTCCCACACCTGCCCTTCATCATCATCTTCGTCCTCGTCCTCCTCCTCGAGCATGGACTCGTTAACCAGCAGCTCAGACGAAACCGAGTCTCTGTCGTGTTCAGTGCGTCCGAGCTGTTGTAACTCGTCAAGCTACAACGCCGAACAGGACACGCTGTACGTCTCAAAAGCACTGTGTCTGATCACGCCCATGCCCTTCATGCACGCGTGTCGCCGCTTCCTGTCGCAGCTGCACAGAGCCGTCGCAGCCCAGCAACCCCCGCCCCTGCCGTTAGAAAGCTACGTACACAACGTGCTGTATGAAGTCCCGCTTCCGCCCCCAGGACGGTCCTTAAAGTTCCACGGTGTCTACGAGCCCATCGTGTGCCAGCGGCCCGGACCGGCCGAGCTCCCGCTCGCGGATTTTCCTCTGGGTGAGACTTTTCGGCTGCTGGGCGTCGAGAACCTGGTGCAGCTCTTCACCTGCGTCCTGCTCGAGATGCAGGTTCTGCTTTACTCGCAAGGTGAGAGTCAAATAAATAAAAAGCAAAGGTCGTTTTTAAATAGATATTCCATGATTTCACAGCAGCTGGGTTGGGTTATGCTTCAGGAAAAGCCACAAACACAACTCATTTAGGCTTTAGAAGAAATGTAGTGAAATGAAGATGTTTATGGATACAGACTGTTACGAAGGAAATTTGAAGGTCTGAGTAGCTCTGGATCTGCAGCATTAATTTAATTGTGGCTGATTAGCTAATCGTCATATCAGTTAACTAAGGATCAAATTTTATAGTTAGTAAAATTTGCCTAATTTATATTGCTTTAACAAAGAAACTTCTTAATAAATCGTTCGTAATGGACAATAATATTACAGATTTCCACGTGTGTTTGTGTATACCGTATGACCATGTGACATTACCACGTCTACGATTTAATCAGCAAGTTAGAATAAAGAGCACATGTAAAATTCTGCAGGAAACTGGCCAAATCTGCCACAGACACATTTGACATGATACATTTGACATACGCCGATGCTGAAGCGAGTCATTCGAGGTGTCTTGAGCGGCATGCATGCTTCAAGAACAGAAGAAGACCACTGAAAGACATCGAGAGATCGGATCGTTCAACGTGCTTAACCCCCAAAAATTTCACAACCATTAGGTAACTAGTGCATGATGATCGTCGGTGAACAATTCATATTATCTTACTTCCACATGCCCTTCTGACCTGCAAACTTCCCGAAGATAAAGATCCAGCTCAAAGGTCGCCGTTTTGACACCATTGCAAAGATCCAACACTAATAGGTGCTTGACATGTTTAGAAAAGAAGATCAGGACATGTTTTAAAAGTGGCAGGAACACTGGGGGTATTGACTATTTTTTGAAGATGATGGTGTGTAAACATAGATAAATAAAGTACTTTCTTGTAAACAGAGCTCGTCTCAAAACCTTTTGATAACACCACTTATTTGGCCAGTCATTGCTGGCTAGTTCACTGTTTAGCATCATCTAGCCACTGACAGGAAGACAAACCACAATCTGACCAAAACAAAGTGACACCATTTGATCATGTTTGTTTGGCTGGCTAGCACTCATCATCTTTCAGTGATAATGATGATAGCAAAAATATTCTCATTATTATTATTTTTAACATCTTGACTGGTATTGGTTGATTCTTGACTCAGATAATCACGTGTAGATGTCAGGTTGCAAGGTTGCAGCAGAATTGTGCTAACCTATCTGTTGGCATGTCTTGCTGTCTAAACCACTTCCTTTGAGAAAATGCTTTCTAAAGTTAGCTTAGTGTTAGCTTGATATTAACTTGCAGTGCAAGTGTTAGGAAAAAAAATGCTTCCACTTTATTTCTATTGAAAATCCTCCCTTAGCATGATGAATAGCTTTACACATGCAACATCTGGACAGTTTGTTTCTCCAAAGGTTTAGCTGTACTTTTCCATGCCTCAAAGATGTTCTTCACTAGTTGGAGATTTCTTGTTCATCCCAGAGCAGTGTAATAATACTTGGGTGCGGTGACTGGGCAGGTAATCCCATGATGGATAACACTCAGGACGAAAAAGATGGAACTCTCTAGATGAAATTCAATGGTGTTGAAGTATGAAATGGGAGCCCTATTGGTTTCCTTTGACTTTCTGGAATCTTCCCTGCCAAAACAAACCTCAAACCATTACCCTTCCACCTACATGTGTGATTGTGGGGGTGAGGCAGTCTGATCTTCTGTTCTCCGTCTTACACAAGTTCTTCTGGTAGAGACAGAAATGTCCCATTTCAGAATTTACTTCCATTCATTCACTGTTTGGTTCTTATGGGTTTTTAACTTTTTTCCAAGTTTGTTGCATAGAAACAAAAGAAAACGTGTATTAAAAACCATAAAAGACGCCACACTTTTCATTCATTTCTATTACATTTAATTAAATTATATCCTGCTGTACTGGATATTTAAATATGAAGCTCTAAAAGAGGGGTCACCAACCTTTTTGAAACGGAGAGCTACTTCTTGGGTACCGATTAATTTGAAGGGCTACCAGTTTAATACACACAGTTTTCAGTTTGACCTAAAATAACAAATTTGCTCAATTTACCCTTTATTATATGTTATTATTAATAATTAATGATATTCATCTATGTGAAGACACTGATCATGTTAATGATTTCTCATAATAATTATCAACAATGATTTAACAAAGTAGGAAACGGCTATTTTTAGAAAAGGCCCGTGGGCTACTCATGTGGTCCTTGCGGGCACCATGTTGGTGACCCCTGATCTAGATGCTGGAATATGTCATTTTTATTTATTGAATAGTGTTCCGTCGAATTGTTTAGATGCTGAGACGTTGTGTGTGTGTTTTGTAGATTATCAGAAGCTGATGGTGGTAGCAGAGGGGATCACCACGCTCCTCTTTCCATTCCAGTGGCAGCATGTGTATGTCCCCATCCTCCCTGCATCCCTGCTGCACTTCCTGGATGCCCCTGTTCCCTACGTCATGGGCTTGCAGTCGAAAGAGGGCACGGACCGCTCCAAACTTGAACTGCCTCAAGAGGTGACTCTGCTACACTACTCTACAGTGATGTCACATTGTTCAGTACAGACATGCATTCTGCTCCTTTCCCTTTAGTTTCCACTGTGTAGAAGGGTTTTTGTCTGGAAAAACTACACAATGTATGGAATAAAGAATGATGTCATTTATACAACTGAGCGGGTGAGGGTTAAGGGCTTTGCTCCAGGGCCCAAAAGTGGCATTTTGGTGTGGCTGGGATTTGAACGCACAACCTTTGGATCAACATTCCAATGCTTCAACCATTAAACTACCACATCCCCACCTCTAACTTATGTTAGAGCCACATTTAAGAGTGTAGCTCAGTGGTTAAGGCATTTGATTGGAAGGTCACAAGTTCAAATCCTAGCACCACCAAGCTGCCACTGTTGGGCCCATGAGCAATGCCCTTAACCCTCAAGTCGCTCTGGATAACGGCATCTACCAAACAGCATAAATATGGATGTAAAAATTCAATACAAGTCACACGTAAATCAAGCATCTACATTCTGTGTGTTTAATTTTTCATTCTGGCTATGATATAAATCTGGGCAAAAAGTTTCTTCCGCATGTAAATGCAGTGAAAATATGGTGAACCATTAAGTGATTTTCGAATTTACAGGTGTGATGGTAAATATGAAAGAAACCATACATCTTTGTGACCACTGAAAGTGATGTGGAGCAGAATTTATACTCTTGTCTGCAATAAGGAACAAATGTAATCATTATACGAGGGACATTCAAGTCTAACTGGGACTTTTGATTTTATAAAATTAAAAAAAATTAATTTCAGGGAGTGGAAACTGCATTAATCTTTTGACATACTCCACATTCATACACTCATCCCAGCATTTAAATAACGGCTGGAAAAATTCTGCATAGAAAGATTTGTCTGTATGTCCGAATTATTTCAGGAAAGCCTGCTTCACTTCATCACTAGGGAACCACCACGACCTGCATCGGGACCATCACTGACTTCCATCTTTGAAATGTTAACCACCATGCTAGCATCTTTATACCTGTAACATCAAAAGTCCTGGACTTGAACGCCCCTCGTTTAAGAGGACTTTTTGATGTGCTAATGTAGGAAAGTAACACATTGGTTTTGCTTGTTCATGTAAAACCAGTTTGTTACCCCCAGAAGCCACATCCGCAATAATAACCCCAGTAACTCAGTTTTATTAGTAATCTTAGCCACTCATGGGGTAAAAGTTCATTCATTAAGGCTCTGGGTTACTGATCGGAAGGTTGGGGGTTCAAGCCTTTGTTTTGCCAAGCTGCTATTTAAGTAAGGCCCTGAACCCTCTGTGCTCCACGGATGCTGTATCATTGCTGACCCCAGATTCCTATAAATCACTACGATACACGAAGATAAGAATTTCACTGTGCAGAAAAGTGTGACAAGTATAAATCGTCTTTCTTCATGCCATAGCATTTCCTCTATGCATGGCAGATGACGTGATGTGCTTTGGATCATAAGCCCTTCCTTTCCTTCTTCATACTCTTGTATAATTCTGGTGCAAGTTAGTCTTGGTTTCCATCCATTCTGTTTTTCAGTGGTTTGCATCCTAAATACGAAGTGGTCTTTCTGTAGCAAAAACAGAATTGTGTTCATCCACTATAGTGGTCTCTGGTGTTCTTCCAGGCCTTTTGAGCTCCCTAGTGCATTCTTCCTTTTTTTATTGATGCAGAAAATAGATGATTTGGCTTATTTGTCATGAAACAAGAAAGAAACAGGTCATCCCTAATAAGTCTGAATATTTACAGACCCTGAACATGGCTGCTGCTGCTCTCACAACCTTCCTCTGTTTCTCATGCCCTTTCTTGTTCTGTTCTGCATTGAATGATGTCTCAGTCATGTGATTTGTTCCAGCAGCTCCAGAAGGAACATTATGTTTAAAAAAAAAAAACAACATGCAGATGATTCAGAGTAAATGCGTTCTTTGTAGATACAGTACATCCTGAAACCATGATGATGTGAATTAGTGAATTTCAGCAGCACTCGATCCCAGGAGGACATGCTCTTGCTCTGCCCTAGTGTTTTATTTATACTTTGGTAGGACAAGGACACCTGCTCACATGCTCAGTTTCACATGCTGTTGTGAAGCAGTAGAGGCTGAACATCGTGAGGAGAAATCCTCTGGAATGCAGGGGTGACAACATTTTATCTAAAGTTTTGGGCATGTTTATGACACACCTTTTAAACATTTTAATGCTAATATATAAATGAGAAGTCCAGAAGTTGGCGATTGTGCTGAGGAAGCTTCAATATGTATGTATTTATTATACACTATATCGATGAATGGTGTTTTTTTGGGGACACTGTAATCCAAATTTAGTTTCTGTTTGCGGTTTTAATAACCTCCACTCTTCTGGGAAGATGTTCCACTAGATTTTGGAGTGTGCTTTGGAAGATAGGTGAGGTGAGGTGAGGAGGCCTGGGAGGACAGCATTCACATTCATCCCAAAGGTGTTGATCTCTATAGCAGGAGATCTTTCACTCTTCATGGAGCTGGCTTTGTGCACAGAGACATTGTCATGCTGAAAGGTCATGTGATGATTGCATTAACCACATTATTAGGCTCCTAAAGATTCTTAAGCTTTTTTTTCCACTCTCATTATAGGCAAACCTTTGCTTTGTGGACATTGACAATCATTGCCTGGAGCTGCCTGAGGATTTTCCACAGTTCCCCAACAAGGCTGAGTTCATCCAGGAGCTGAGTGAGCTGCTGTCCAGCTATGGCTTGCCTCTCGAAGGAGGCACGGTGTCGCCCCCACCCACCACCGTTCAAACACACGTGACTGGGACGGAAGCTCTGAGAGACTTGGTGGACGACGGAAGAATGGAAATCTGCCACTAGACGTCGTTGATGTGCTGCAGGGAAACCCGACTCTGGAGCGTCTTCAGGCTCTGGCTAAGCGCACAGGGGTGAAGGTGGCACGTCTGGAGGAGCTGGTGGCCGGGCAGAAGGCTTTGGCAGAGGAGAACACAGGGGCACTGAGGACTGGCATCGAGCCAGAGGAGCTAAGAAACGCCAAGTTAAACGTGCAGCTCAGGGAGGTGTTCGCGGCTCGATTTGTCACGATGTTCGCCGATTACGAGGCGTTCGTCATTCAGAACTCGCCAGATCTGGAGTCATGGCTGTCCAATCGGGAGCAGATGCACAACTTTGACAAGGTGACCAAATATCACTTTACATTACTTGTCAAAGTGGCAGGACGTACCTTTTTATACATACATTTGTCCTTCCCTAACGCTTTCCTCTCTTTTTTTTTTTCACTAGGCTTCCTTCCTGTCAGACCAGCCGGAGCCGAACCTGCCTTTTCTGTGTCGCTTCATCGAGACCCAGATGTTCGCCACCTTCATCGACAATAAAATTTTGTCCCAGTGGGAGGAGAAGGAACCCCTGCTGCGCGTGTTTGACGGACGCATCGAGAAGGCCCGCCTATACAACGTACGCGCTCCCAGCCTACGCTCCTCCGTCTACCAGAGGTGCACCATCCTCAATGAATCCGGTGAGCCGTCACGCTTTCATGTAAACCCACAAACCTACAAGCCACCTACAAATGCCATAAATGTAAACCCGTTGAACTGTGTGTGTGTGTGTGTGTGTGTGTGTGTGTGTGTGTGTGTGTGTGTGTGTGTGTGTGTGTGTGTGTGTGTGTGTGTGTGTGTGTGTGTGTGTGTGTGAGAGAGAAAGTTTGATTGTGTCAACTTCCTGGACTGAAGCATCACTTTATTTTATTTGCAATCTGATAGTTTATTGCGGTTTTAAAGCATTTCAAAGAAGATTAATAGCTTAGGGTTTTGGCACGAAGCTTTACAGCATTTACTTTTTCTTTCCTCTTCATTTTCCTCTCCAGCTCAGGCCATCGAGCAGCGGCTAATGAAAATTGATCATGCTGCCATCCATCCGCACTTGTTAGACATGAAGATCGGCCAGGGCAAATACCAGCAGGGCTTCTTCCCTAAGCTCCAGTCGGACGTATTGGCCTCAGGGCCCACTAACAACAAGTGAGTACGATCCCAATCCAGATCCAGGATTTCTAGCTTTTTCATGCATCTGGTCCACCCACGTTG
Organism: Silurus meridionalis; assembly: GCF_014805685.1. Lineage (NCBI taxonomy): Eukaryota > Metazoa > Chordata > Actinopteri > Siluriformes > Siluridae > Silurus > Silurus meridionalis. The sequence goes on along the minus strand of NC_060893.1, from coordinate 3,429,037 downwards.
TTTGTTCTGCTTCTCTGCAGCACACGCTAATGAATGCGTGAGGAATAGCTGACAGGTTGAATTAGTTTAACTGTGGATCAAATTACCTGAATGGAGCTGATGATTGTGAAAGAAAGATTGTGTCGTCAGCGATCTTTGCTTTATTCCCTTAAATGTTTAAACAGTGAAACAAGCTTAAAGCTAAAGCTGAGTGTCTGTGTATTCGATCTCGTTATCTCTTATTCATAATAATAACACGTTATTGTGGTTTATTATATTTCTAATAGATTTAATCCAGCATTTTTAATAATTATCCAAATTTTTCTAAGGATGCCACAGCTGTAACAATTTACTGTCCTCCAGAAATAACTCAAAATACAGCCATTATTGTCAAAATAACTGGGAACAAACGTATGTCTGTCAAAACTGTGTCCAAAGTGTCAATATTTTGTGTGAGCACCATTTGTTATCCAGCACTGCATTCATCCTCCTGGGCATGGAATTCACTAGAGCTGCACAGATTGTTGCTGGGATCCTCTTCCCGCTACTTATCCTTATCGCTTCTTCATAATGGCATCATGTTGTGCTTCAGAATGTCATAGTACATGTTGGAGTTCATGTTTTCCTTAATGAACTGGTCTAAGCACTGACAAGCGGACCTTCTGCTTCTGTAACCTTTAAAGCAATGCTGCAGGACTCGTGGAAGTATATATTTTAATTTTTTTTTTTAACTCAAATTCTCTGATGGACCTTTGCGAGGCCTGTTCTTAGTGGAACCTGTCTTGGAAAACCTCTGGTTGAGCCCGCTATGAACGTAGCCATAGAAGCTGGCATTACATTGAAAAAATCTGTGTTCTTCAGAGAAGCCCTGTAGAAAAAGATCTCTATTTTTATTAAAACCGAGTTTGGGCATTTTTAAACTCGTTTCTCGCACAATCACGTAATATCTGAAGAATTTTTTTTTTTTATACCCAGACGTATCAAACGATGTACGATCCAATACTCTGTATTGCAACCCTAATGATATTATTATAAATTGCACACCGACTTTTGATGTGAGCTACAAATTTTTTTCTGGCACATTCTCAGGTCACTGTGATCTTCACGTGCAGTTCTGTTTGCAGGTGGTCTAATCGAACGGGCGCCACTCAGAAACGGAGGGAGTTTCAGAGACAGCAACCAGACCACCAAGGCCTGGACAATGACCTTAGAGAGGTACAGTACAACATCCTCCTTTTATCATCATCATCTGTGTCGTCTTTGTTTGATTTTCCTTTTCCCATTGTTTTCACTCTGACATCACTTTTCATCAATGTAGATCCTATAATTTTCTCTCTCATTTCTTATAAATTCCAGTAGTGTCTGACCTGCATGGCTAATATTGTTTAAATGTGTTTTCTGCATGTTGCTGGGTTTTTCTTTTTTTTTTTGCTTCATTCCCATTTCATTGTTCTTTCGTTTGCATCCTCCATCGTTTGCACGCTGTGGGTTGTGGGCTGTACCACTGCGCAGCCAGTCAATGTGGGTTTGGTTGTGAGATCTATGGATTCCTGGGAAGTGGTCAAGGTGTCAACCCATCATGTAAAACCACCAAAAAAAGCCTTCTCGACCAGCAGCATGGTATGTTTCTGGTCTGGTCACATTGTGACCACCTGTGACCTGTTTGACCAACAAACACAACCTTCACACAAGGCGTCATGGACAGTGCTTCCTAAATAGCAAACCTTTTGATGACACGATCTCTCACTGGATCATCATCTACACTATCCTTTTAGCTTTCAAACATCTCAAATATAATTTTTCAGATTACAGCATCGTTCTTCTTGAGAAAATGGCTGGCAATCAGGAAATCAGTTACAGAAAATCTTTATATACATTTTTTGTTCAAAACGGACACTAAATGATCATGATCCAGATGATGGGATTTGTCAGTTGCATTTAGCAACCTATAAATCAGTGATAATGCAGGTGGAGGTGTGAGGTATTACAGAATGTTAGTGCATTCTGTGGAGGTAAAGAACGACCTGAAGTGAAGTGAAGAGCATTATAATGCTGTAAGGCCTCACACCCAGCCATGGATTATGACATTATACTATGGTCCCTTAGGCTATGTCTACACTAATCTGATTATGATTAAAATCATAATAAATAATTAAAATCCATAATAGTTTTTGAAAACACTTCCAGTTTTACAGTCCAAACTCTAAAAGTTTCTAAATTTATGCACTTTGGAGAGCATTTTTAAAAAGCACATTTTCATTGACAATGTGGACGGAAGGCCAAAAACATATTTCCCTGGTGAGCCAGCCAGGAGCTCAGCGAAGATCCATTAGTGTGGACATGGCTTTAGAAGCATTTAAAAGTTAATGACACAGACAGAAGTATTGTCTTTTGTGAAGTGTGATTTTGCATGCTAGGCTAAATAGCATACAATGTAAAACTAGCTGTTGTCAGGAAGTCTTATTCAGGTTACAATTCTACATTGCTTTCTACATTACACACACACTTGAGAAGAATCAGGGAGACTGACACATGTATATGTCTTTTGTAGAAGTACTTGCAGGAGGCACGTAGTCTTGGGAAAAACCTGAGGCAACCCAAGCTGTCTGACCTTTCTCCTGCGGTCATTGCACAGACCAACTCTAAGTTTGTGGAGGGTTTATTGAAGGAATGCAAAATGAAGGTTTGTATAGATATATGTAGACTGATCATTCAGTATCTCTCTGTTTTCCTTTCTCTCTTACACACAAACACACACATACTGTGACCCTGTGCTAACCCTAACCCTAACCCTATGATGTGTTTTGTGTGAACATGTTTGTCATGTTCAGACTAAGCGCATGCTGGTGGAGAAGATGGGTCGAGAGGCCGTGGAACTTGGCCACGGCGAGGCGAACATCACCGGTCTGGAGGAGAACACGCTTATTGCCAGTCTGTGTGACCTGTTGGAGAGGATATGGAGCCACGGCCTGCAGGTCAAACAGGTGAGTAGAGCCGCTCTGGTGGAGTTTCAGTTATGTGCTTTGTACAAATAATTGACAGCGACATAAAGAGTAAAATGTCTCATTGCGTAATCTTTATGGTTGAGGTTTGCTGTATGTGTGCAGGGAAAGTCTGCATTATGGTCCCATTTAAGGCATTACCAGGACAGAGTGGAGAAGATGGAGCAGCAGGTGGAGCCATCAGGTACAAACATACATACATATATGTGTGTGTGTGTGTGTGTGTGTGTGTGTGTGTGTGTGTGTGTGTGTGTGCATGTGTGTATTTATACAGTATCTCACAAAAGTCACGTTTCAGCAGCTGTTTTAGTATAACATCGTGTAACCATGCAAAGCCACACATTCTATTCATCATGTTCATGTTTTTGTCTGCTTGACAAGACAATATACATTTTTGTATCTTGTATTAGAGCAGTTGAAATTTGGTGCTTTGAGTGCAATTCCCTCATACTGACCACTGGATGTTGAACATGGGACCTCATGGCAAAGAACTCAAAGGATTTAAGAATTAGAATGGTTGCTCTCCACAAAGATGGATGATGCTATAAGAATATCGGTAACACCCTGAAACGAAGTTACAGTACAGTGGCCAGGGTCATATAGAGGTTTTCTATGACAGTTGGGGCTGCATGAGTGCTGCTGGTACTGGGGAGCTGCGGTTCATTGAGGAAAACATGGATTTCAACATGTACTATGACATTCTGGAGCAGAATATGATTCCCTCCCTTCAGAAACTGGGAAGAATGGCAGTTTCCAACATAGTAATGTCCACAAACACAATGCCAAGATGACAACTGCTTTGCTAAGGGACCTGAAGGTGATGAAGTGGCCAAGTATGTCTCCAAACCTGAACCCTATTGAGCACCTGTGGGACATCCTCGACTGGAAGGTGTAGAAGCACCATGTGTCTGACATCCAGCAGCTCTGTGTTGTCATTATGGTGGATTGGAAGAGGTTCCCAGCAACAACCTGTGTAGCTTGGTGAATTCCATGCCCAGGAGGATTAAGGCAGTGCTGGATAACAAAATAAAATTGTTGACACTTTTGTGTCTTTTTGCTAGTTATTTTGACAATAATGGCTGTATGTTGAGTTATTTTTAGAGGACAATAAATCTGTTTAAGCTGCACATTGACTACTCTATAATATATCCAAATTTAATTTCTGTAGTATTGTCTCTTGAGAAGATATACTACAATGGTTGCTGAAATGTGAATGTGTTTGTGTGTACATATATATATGTGTGTGTGTGTGTGTATATATAGGGGTGTAACAGTACACAAAATTCATGGTTTGGTATGTAACTCAGTCTTTAAATCACTGTTCTGTTCAATTTCGGTACAGTTTGGGGGAAGAAATTGCTTGTTGTTTCTTATTTACGCCTTTTTATTATTATTATTTTTTCATTATTAACATTTGTGAACATCAACAGTTTACATTTTAAAACAGTTTGAAATTAAATGCCTGCTTGGTTAAGTTCTATATAAAATTATATAATATAAAATAGAATAAATAATGTTATTTTATTAAATATTTTTTTATATTTAAAAAAGTATTAATCAGTTTAATTGCCATGAGTTAAATTGATGAAATAAAATTAAATCAATGGAAAATAGAAATGAAATATTTTGCACTTGTTTGACTCCATTTGCGTAATAATGCGGAATTGTCAGAATTTTCTCCTTTTAAGATAAATTCTTGAACTTGGACAAAAGAATCCATAGTGCTAGATTGTCATATCGCTGATTCAAGCACATTTTTACACAAAGATAACCTGAGTAAAAACAAAATGCAGTTTTTGTATGATGATTTTTTATTAATCAAAAAAAGCTGTACAAACCTGTGAGGAAAAAGTAATAGCTGTCTAAACCTAATAACTGGTTGTGCAACCCTTCGTGCCAACAACTGCAATCAAGCATTTACAAAAACCAGCAATGAGTCCGTCACATCCCTGCTGAAGAATTTCGGCCCACTCTTTGCTGAATTGTTTTAATTCAGCCACATCGGAGGGATTTCCAGCATAATTGGGTAATTAATGAATCACAATGTGCGTTTCATTTACTTTAGTGTCTAATGGTCAGGAGAAGCGGAGGTCAGACTCCTGTATGGGGCTGTCAGTGCTGCGAGTGTCAGTTGTACAGGACATGAGGTGAGCGAACACACACCAGTCTGATCACCAGTTAAGCATTATTATTGCGTTTAAACAGTCTTTATTGTGTTCTTCTCAAACTTAATGTAAGTGTATTAGACAATGCAGATCACACTCACCAAAACAAGGTCATGTGCACCATCAAGGAGATGGACTGTAAAATCTCTTCTCTCTCTCCCGGACAGACACATCCAGAGCATGGGCGAGATCAAGACTGATGTAGGGAGAGCACGAGCCTGGATTCGTCTGTCATTAGAGAAGAAGCTGCTCTCACAACACCTCAGAGAGTTGCTTTTTAATCAGGCTATAACCAAGTAAAATAAAACACACACACACAGCCAAATACAGTCCCCTCAAGAACTAATGATCACCCTCAGATAGATAGATAGATAGATAGATCGATATCGATCAGAGCATCTCTAAAATCGCCGCTCTTGTGGGATGTTCCCAGTCTGCCGTGGTCAGTAACTTTCAAAAGTGGCCCATGAAAGTAACAGTGGTGAACCAGCGGCAGGGTCGTAGGTGGCCGAGGCTCTTTGATGCACGTGAGGAGCGAAGGCTGGTCCGTGTGGTTTGATCCAACAGACGAGCTCCTGTAGCTCAAACTGCTCAAGAAGTTCATGCTGTTGATGGTCGACGGGTTGGGACTGTTTTAGCAGTAAAAGGGGTCCAACACAATATTAGGCAGGGGGTCATAATGTTATATCTGATCAGTGTATAAGTGATTGTAAGATTCACCTAATTGTATCGCTGCATCCGCGTAGAAGTTAACGTTTTAAAGTGTGCAGGTTGGTCTTTTGTATTGCGATGCATTGTTTGCATCATATTAGCATCACAAAAAAAACGATTCATTTTTACGATTATTAGTGTAGGCGCTATACTTTTTATTATTTAAAAAGTGACCAATAATTTGTGACTAATATTTGATATGTAGATTGATTTCTTCTCGCTAAACAGTTTCTCTCAGCACCACTGCTGCTACGTGAATGACGTATTACAACACTACAGAGACCGAGGCGTGTCACATAGAATACAGATTAACATGGCAGAGGTAGAGCTGTAACTTCCTGGAGACAGTACAGGAAAAGAACATCCTTTTTTAAAAATTTTCTTTTCTTTTTTGCACTACAAAGGCGTGTTTGTGAAAGGGCCATGCATTAGAAGTCAGAAAGCACTTAAGTACATTGATGATTTGCTGTCTGTCTGAGCCAAAGAGATAAAAGCGAGTTTTCTGCACCATATTGGATTGCAGAGCATCATATATTTTCTGTTTTGCATTAAATCACAGTGTTGAATCGAATGGAAATCAGATCGCACTGCGTCAGTAGCTCCTTTATATGTATCTTTATTGTATCGTATCATTGGCTGTGCACTTTTGTCAAAAAAATACATATTTCTTTTTGTTTTAAAGTATATCTAATGCCAGTTTTACTCATTGGAACAAAGATCAAAACCACTTCATCACATACTATCAATTTTGTGCAGGGTGCCAATAATTCTGTCGCGTGTCAAATGAGTGTGTATCTCGTCCACAGGAAGCTGTATAAGCGCTATGCCTTCCTACGGTGTGAAGAAGAGAAGGAGCAGTTTCTTTTCCACCTTCTGAGTCTGAACACCGTCGACTACTTCTGCTTCACCAGCGTCTTCACCACAATCAGTGCGTTCACACCGCACTACACGATAACGCACCACACATGTGCTAAAACACCCCAAATCTGGCCAGATGTTTTAGCTACAATAAGGTCCTGCAGGTTCCTGGGTTTTCCGGGTCAGGTTGTGAATTTCAAGGTGTGTGTGTGTGTGTGTGTGTGTGTGTGTGTGTGTGTGTGTGTGTGTGTGTGTGTGTGTGTGTGTGTGTGTCCACTGTGGTCAAGGTCAGGAGCCTCCTGCATCACACACTTATAAGGAAACCATCTACACAATGTCACATGAGAATCAACCAATCAGCAACATCTAGCACAGGGTTCTAGAACATTTAATACATCACGGATTTACATGCAATCGTCAAATTGCATCTCCATAGAAACGGCATACAAATAATCTCCAGGGATTAATTTTTTTCTCCCTCTAAATGAAATTCATTGTATTTTACATCAATAGATTCTGCCCAGAAAATGCCCAGGTTTCCCCAATAGACGTTACAAATGACAAATGTCAGATTTTCCTTGAAAATCATGCTTGTATGATTTTTCTTCACCTTCTTACTTATTAATTTTTTTTATTTTTCTTCAAATTCATTTTTCAGTACAATGATTCTACCAATTTTTTATTTTATTTATTTTATTTATTTTTTAGGTCAAACCCCCTGCATCAGTCGTTCACTATTTATTCTTTAATACTTGTACTGTCTATATTGTCTCACATTGTCTGTATTGTCTCGTATAGTCTGTCTTATAGTCCAAGCTAAATATATTGTGTTATTTATAGCTGTACTTTTGAAAGTCACTAACAGCTGGAAAGAAATTCCTTGTGTGTGTCAACTTACTTGGCCAGTAAACCTGATTCTGATTTTCTCTTTAGTGATTCCGTACCGCGCCGTCATCATCCCCATCAAGAAGCTGAGCAACGCCATGACCACATCCAACCCCTGGGTGTGCGTCTCTGGGGAACTCGGCGACTCAGGCGTCATGCAGATCCCGAAGAACGTTCTAGAGATGACGTTTGACGTGAGTGTCCCGACAAGAACCGGCTAACGGCAACGTGATGCTCGGTGCTAATAATAGTTCTGAAAAATGACTGTCCTCAATCGGGAATGTGTTTTTTTTTCCTGCGTTATCCTTTAGCAGGTTTGGTTTGACATTTTAAAAAATCAAAGAGGAATTGAATTTTCATCTGATCAAATCCTGAATCCTTGAATAAATGACTTCATTACACTATATGGGCAAAAGTATTTGGACACTTGCACTATGTGGTTCTTCCCCAAACAAATTTGGGGACACATGATCGTATCAGACATCTTTGGATATTGTAGCATGAAATTTTCCCTTTAGTTGGACTTTCAGACCCAAATCTGTTCCAGCAGGACAATACCCCTGTGCACAATGAAGCTCTATGAAGATCTGCTTTACTTGGGTTGGAAAATGTGGAAGATCTCCTGCATGAATCAATTTTTAAATTTACTTACACCCTTGTAACTGAAAGGAACACAAATCTCCATAAAATCTAGTGGAAAATCTTCCCAGAAAGGTGGAGCTTAATATAAGAGTAAATGGAGAATAAATGTGAAATATGATGTTTTGCTCAGGTGTCCAACTATTAGCCCTACATTGCTGGTCAGTTTTCAGCCACAGCATCGTCTCCGTGTGTCTCAGGCCCAAAAGGACTACACGAATGACCTGTGTGACCTCGTTAACATCTTGTAAGGGAGTGTGAGGATTGAGACGAGAGCGTTCGATCACACGCTCGATCACAGAAGTCTCCGGAGCGCCACTCGCTCTCACTCCCTTTTTCTGAGTCATGTGTATCCTAACCTTATCATGTTTCTTTCTCCAGTCTGCCTTTAGGGCTCACACGCACCTCTCCATCCCCTTCAAGGTCAGGAGAACATCTTACCATACCACTCTCTCTCTTTTACTCACTTCATCCATCCCTCTCTTTCTCTTTTTCTCTCTCTTCTTTCCTCACTCCTTCAGTGGCTCAACATTTGTCATTTTCATGCAGCTGCTTCTTTTTTGTTTTTGAGAAAACTTGATAAGCTTTAACGCCGTTCTCCGGGCGTTTCTGCTGCTTCCATTCGTTTCATTCTAGAAGGTTTGAATGTACATGAAAATGACATTAAAGTCCAGCGTAGTGTTTTTGCTGGAGCACTGCGAGGTTTCGTGCATTAGCTGGGTAGTTTCCGAGTGCTGCATGATGTTCCTGGGGTTTAGCTGGTGTCGTGCTCCTTATAAAATAGACTGATTTTCCCAATCTGTTCATCTGAAGACGTTTGTGGTTTATTGTTGCAGCGTCAGAACCTGGGGAAGCTGACCACTGTGCAATTGGGCCACGATAACGCTGGACTTCTGGCCAAGTGGCTGGTGGACTGCGTGATGGTTCGCAACGAGATAACGGGACACACTTATAAGTAAGTATCAGTGTCTTTAAGGGGTAACGCTACACAAAATTCATGCTTCGGCACGTAGCTCGGTTTTTAAGTCACAGTTCGGGTCAATTTCGGTACAGTTACGGGGAAGAAATGCAATACTTAAAATTGCTTGTTGTTTTTTTATTAACATTTGTGAACATCAACAGTTTACATTTTTTATAATTTTGAATATGCTTGTTTAAAAATTATATAATTTAAATAATAAAATATAATAAATTGAATTAATGCAATACACTTATTATATTGATTAAATACAATTATATTAATTATTATATTAATATAAATTATATTATATTTTCAAAAAAATAAAATGAAATAAATAGAAAAATTTGATTAAATGGTTTACATATTTATTAGACCCCAATTGGGCAGAGGAGGGAAGTAATGAAGTGCAAATACTTTGTTTCTGTACTTAAGTAGATTTTTCTGGAATCAGTATTTTACTTCACTGTTTATTTTTACGGACAATTTTTTACTTTTCAATCATTCACAAATATCTGTACTTTCTACTTCTTACATTTTCAATCCACACTCGTTACTTCAGTGTTAATCTATTTGATGACGATTAACGAGCAAAGCAGTAAAAATTCTGGGGTTAATGTGGATGAGACAGAGGGAGTCAGTGATGTAAACATGACTGAGAACAGAGACTTTCCTGATCACATGATCATCATCATCTTTTCTCTGCTTGTGTTCTATATAGAGGATGTTCAGCCTGAATACATTGATTACATAACAAACATAACAAATTTTGTATTAATAGATTGATTAGAGCTGTCAAAATTGACACGTTAACGCAAAAAAATTTTAACGGCACTAATTTCATTAACGTGTGATGAATGCAGACATTTCTGTTTGACTATTTTTATAAAAAATATAAAGTAAATATAAAAAGAGGCGAAATTTAAACCTTTTACACAACATATGTATTCTTTTCTTCACTCAGATATAAAAAATAAATAAATAAATATTTTTTAAATATTTGTTTTATTGATGCACCAAGTTTCAAATCAGCACTGAAATCAACTCAGTGATACGCACAATTTGCCCTCTGGGGGTCTACAAACGCCCCCGTGCGTTTTGTGGCATTTTTTTTCTCATAATTTTTTTATGATCATACAGTTAAGAGCAATACATCATTCGAATCTGTAAAGGGCCTACTTTTATTTGTACACACACATACTAACAACAAAACGCTGTGCTTTTGTAAAATAAAGAAAACACCGGGGGGGCTCTCTGTCGTCTGTCAACTCTCTTCACAGACACACAAATAAAACAGCATGAATCTCAGTGAATGTTGCCTCACAGACATAAGTACAGTGGTACCCCGCTTATCGACCGTCTCGGACATCGACCTTTTCGCTTAGCGAAATTTGCGCCTGCTGAACGACCAAATGCCCGCTTATCGACCTTTTTTTTTTTTTTACCCCGACCCACGTGGAGCATTTTTTTTTGTTACTTTTGGATTATTTTTAATTTATACTTTTTAATGTATTATTGTCAAAAATCCACCTGCCATGCCCTCTTCGGGGGCAGTCAAAACCTCCCCTTTCCTGAAGCCCCCAGCTTCAACAATGCACACCTGGGCCTCATTATTCACTCATCCCCAGCTCCTATATAAACCCCTCATTCATCCACACTCGGTTATTGTTGGTATGTGAAGGTGTTTGGTGCATGTTTGTCTGTGTTTTCCCTGTCACACATATTCCTATGCGTTTCTTCCTTTCCGGACTCCACGCGCTCTCCACGGCTGCGCTTTCTTTCCAAAGCACACCACGGATTACCTTTTTCCTCCCGTGCGTTCGCCCGTGGACCTCTCCCCTCCAGGGCGTACCACGTATATCTCTCTTTTGTTTGTCAGGATTTTATGGACTGCCGTGTGTGTGTGTGTGTGTGTGTGTGTGTGTGTGTGTGTGTGTGTGTGTGTGTGTGTGTGTGTGTGTGTGTGTGTGTGTGTGTGTGTGTGTGTGTGTGTGTGTGTGTGTGTTTTTGTTAAACTCTCCGTGTTTTCGTTAAACCAAAGTGAACTGTGCTCCGGCTTTGCCTCCGCTCATTATGCTGCATAACAATTATATACAGTATTATTGATGTACCTGTATTATAGGTCGGGAACGGATTAATTGGTTTTTCATTATTTCTTATAGGATAATTACATTCGCTCTTTGACCTTTTCGCATTTCGACCAGTTTTAAGGAACGGATTAGGGTCGATAAGAGGGGTACCACTGTATATGTATAGAAAGCTTGAAATGTCTACGTGATTTAAAACACCATAATTACTTAAAAACATTTACAAGAATATTTTGTTTTCATGCTCCATGTTAAGTTTGGTTTTACTAATAATAAACATACATTTGCATAAAGCAATATTTGTCCCTGGCCATGTTGATTAGAGTATTAAAAACTTGAAAAGTATTAATTTAAGGTACATTTAGTGCAGATCAAAATGTGCGATTTAATGGAAATTTATATTTAAATCAATTGACAGCCCTAATATTAATATGATGTGAGGTTCAGGTACCAGTGTGACACTAAAACAGGTGGTAATAATAACTGCTACTTACTTAAGTACATGTCAGAGCCCAAACTTCTTTACTTTTACTTCAGTAAAAAAGTATATTCAGTACTTTTACCCGAGTATTTGAAACCATGAGTATCTGTACTTCTACTTAAGTGAAGGATGTGTGTACTTTTGGCATCTCTGCAATTTGGTAATACAGAAGTGTATAACTGTGTATGTTTAAAATGTAATTTTCTTAAGATATGATCTACTTATTAACTGTTCTACTTATTTCAGCGTATCTTCTTTCCTTTCATCCTTCTTTCGTTCACACCCCCAATTATGTCAGGATTTTCTTCAAGCTCCACAATAAACGCTAACGAATCCATGTCGCTAGATTGTCGTAAAAACACAGGAAGCGCCCGAGTTTTTGTGCATGTTCAAAACAAATCGTATTTCTGGTACGGAGTGAGTAGCCACATTGACACTGTGCTAACTTTAGTTTCTTTTTGATACCCCTGGCATTGTTGTGTATGTTTTCCAGTTTAATAGTTATTTAAAAAAAAAACCAGTGACCCTGAGCTCAAAGGACAAGGCGGAGACTAAAGAAACTTGCAGTCCGCCACTGTAAACGTTTGTGAGCGAACTCTGATTGTAACTATGTTCCGCGCGGAAAAGGTACCCATGCACCGTACCAAAAGCTCTGTACCGAGATGGGTTGGTGCGAATACGTGTACCGTATAGTATCTTTACGTCCGTTCGCCCGTTTGACATAAATACATGATTCAGATCCTGATGTCATTCCCAGATTCCCGTGCGGGCGTTGGCTGGGGAAAGGTGTAGATGACGGCAGTCTCGAGCGAATTCTAATAGGCGAATTGGTGTCTCCGTGCAACGAGGAGGAGGGGGGCCGAGGGTCCAAGACTCCGCCCCCTCAGCGCTCGCCCACGCAAATCCGCCGAATCAGTATTAGTTCCATCACCGGCCGAGGCAGCAGTAAGTGTCCGTCAAAATTTAGCTTGTTAACTTGTTGTGATTTCCCGTAACCTGCGATTGTTTTGCCTCGTTTTAGAACCAACAGCAGATCAGATTCAGGAAGCCATCAGTGAAGCCGTCAACAACATTGTCAAGCATTTCCACAAACCAGAGAAGGAGGTATGTGTGTACACATGACTTATTTTTGATGGTTATAATTGACTAGGACTTATTATTTTTTTCTCTCCCTCGTGTTTAGAGAGGAAGTCTGACCGTGCTGCTGTGTGGAGACGGAGGTCTGGTGGGGGCAATAGAGCAGTTCTTCTACCACGGCTTCCGTACGGCTCGTCTCTTCCAGAAAAGCGTCTTTCTCTGGGACTTTATAGGTGAGCTCACCTGTGAATTTATCCTATTTAAGTATTTTTTTTTGTCTGTCATTCTGTTATTTGCACTGCATCTTTGAAATGGTGTCAAAATGCAGATCTTTGAGCTTCATCTTCGGGAAGAGGGAGAAATTCCTCAGGCTAGTAGGGTGGGTGAGCACGTAGTCATATTAGCACCAGTTACACGGCTCCCCATGTCTTTTGGCACACTGACTTATGGAGGTCAGCGCTTTCTGTGACTGTGCGTGCAGCCCTGTGCTGCCATCTGTTGGCGTGGTTCAAATCTAGTTGTGAAACTTTTTAATACGAACTTATATCAGAAAGTCCAAGTCTGGAAATCCTGGACATTTTATTTTCTTCATCTTGAGATGTTTTGCCAGGCTCATTTTGGTGGTTCAAGAAGGCAAAAATAAAGGGAAAAATGGAACTCGGTGGTCAAGATGTTTGACTGCTGGATTGAAAGGTTGAGTTTAAATCCCAGCACTACCAAGCTGCCACTGCTGTTTCTCTTAGCAAAGCCCTTAACCCTCACCTGCTTAATTGTATAAAAAAAATTTTTTTATATAAATATGAAAACGTGTCATGTCCGGATAGTTATGGACTTGTGTATGTGCGATTTGTGTATTATACAGAGAAGACCGTGGTGTATATGGAGAGTTCTGATCAGATGGGAGAACTGCAGCGGTTAGCCGAACCCATCGGGTCGAGCCGCAACTCACTCTGTCGCTACGCCAATGCTATCAACAACACGTCACGCAACTTGGGCAAAGATGGCAAATTTCAGCTTCTGGTCTGCCTAGGGGCAAGGTAGGGACGATACATGGGCATGTTTTAACACACACACAGGCACGCAGAGCTCCCAGTTTTCACTTTACACACTATGTTTTGTTTCAGAGATCGCCTGCTGCCTCACTGGCTCCCCCTGCTGCTCGACTGTCCCATTGTCTTGCGTATGTACGAGGAGACGGCGCTGCTGCGCGACAACCTCGCCGCCAACTTTCTCATCAGCGTCCTCAAGTCTCTGCACGACTTCCGCATAACTCTAGAGACCTCCCTCACCAAAGGGGTGGAGCTATAGCCTCAAAGAAAAGTTCAAAACATGTCTCCATCTCTAGCTTCATCCACCACTTCTGATCTTTCTGCCTCTGCTGCCTCTGCTGCTTTTAAGGAGTTCGGGACACGAACCTGCTCCAGACTGACACAGCTGCTCCTGACATCACCGAGGGAGGATGGAAAAGATTTTTTTGAAAGATTTTTTGGAGAGTTGCTGCATTTTAAAGAAGAACCTTGACCCGGTTTCTGAATCCTGCTTGCGGTCGGACAGTTTCCCGCGCCCGTACGTCTGACGGCATTTCAACACACCTTTCATGCGAGCCTGTAGAAAAGGTATATGTTGTATAGTATTACAGAAGTTTCGTATTAACCAGCATCAGAACCAAATCACACGTGTTAACAGGTGCAGTCAATGACCAAATGATTGATTCTGTATCTTATATTATTCGGGTGAGAAGATTTCCGGCAGGTGGATAGTTAGTGAAGAAAGTGAACAGATTGGATCAGCTTTTTTTTTTGTTTTTTTTTTTAGATGAACCTGCATTAGTGACTGACATTCCAGTGTCATGTGACGAGAATTGGAGCATGTGATTTATTTTGCCGGTCAGTATTAACTTGAGTTGTGTGTTGGACGAAAGAAAACGTATATTTATCAACAAAAAAAAAAGAAACACTGGAAGAAGAAAAAGCAATAATATGATATTTTTCTTCTGGACGAAAAATGTAACCACTGAAATTACCAGCTTTTTTTCTTTAAGGGTTTTTTTTTTTTCCCACATTTTGAGCTTATTTGAAAGCCCCTGTAATTTATCGAATTGACCTGCTGCAATTGCTCATTGGAGCTCATTTCCTAAGGAGTGTTTTATGGGTTTGTGAGACACACATGCACGTTCGATTTCTTTCTATGCACCAAACATTTACTTCGCGACACTTTATTTTTATTATAAAAACAGCTTTACACACACTCAGCATTCTCCAAACGTTCAGCCGAAACACTTCGCCGTGCCTCGAAGATGTTCTTCACTAGTTGGAGATTTCTTGTTTATCCCAAAGCAATCTCCAACTAGTGAAGATGTTCTTCACTAGTTGGAGATTTCTTGTTCATCCCAAAGCAGTTCAATAGGATTTAGATATCACTCCAGACGACTGTCTGCTCTCTAAATGACGCTTTTAGAGCTTACAGACTCATCGTCTTGTTGTACGTTGAAGTCGGTTCCAATTAACCGCAGTCCAGACTGAATTGTATGGAATGGGAGCCGTGTTGGTTCAGGATTCTTTTTTACTTCCTGGAGCCTTCCCAATCCAAAACAACCTCAAACCCAGAGGCTTTCACCTCCATGTTGGATTGTGGGGGTGAGGCAGTCTGATCACATCTTCTCTCCTGTTCTCTGTCTTACTCAAGTTCTTCTGGTAGAGACAAACATCTCACATTTGTTGCATAGAAACTAAAGGAACGTTCATGTGGCTGAAAAACCGTAAAAGACTCCACACTTTTCCCAGCCTTTGTACAGTACTGTAATATCTGTATTACAGAAAGAGCTTAATGACATGTACGGACTGATATTTGCTGCAGGGAAGTGAGCTCGCATTATACAGTGTTCGAATCTGTTATGGTGTGCATCTGCCGGAAGGAGCATGTGTGATGTATAGTTTCTTTTTTTTTTAACGTTCAGGATCACTTCTGTATATTTATTTATTTTTTAAACGAAGCTTTTTTTGCGACACTGGTTGAATTGTGTATAGCGCCGGATGTACAAGCGATTCGTTTAACTGAGACGTCTCTTCCTGACGTCGCGTGTTTGCCGACTCATTGTTGGTTGGTTCTGACTGTGTGTGATATCGGTAAATATTTACCTGTGTAAAATCCGCTTTGTTTTCCGTTCAAAAAAAAAAAAAAAAGGCATTAAAGGAGCTCGCAAACACGCGATAACACTGGATCCATTCCCTCTTGGCCTTAATGCTTCTGCATGCTCAAGCTGGGAATTTTAGGAAAATTTTGTTGAAATTTAGGTCCTGATTTTGACCAGGAACTTGACCACTTTCTTTTTTTTTTTTTTTTTTGAGTGATTTTTTTGAGCTTTTTTTCTGATTGCTGCAGAGTGAATGCTTCTCATTGGATCTACAGAAGCAACTTAATTTTCCCATCTGTCAGAAGTTACTGCTGTATTCATACTGTTTCTGGAACCTTTCATTAAAATCACTGTGTTTACGATCCTAACGTCTCTGAACTCACTATTTTTTAACACTATATAGACAAAAGTATTAGGACACGTTTTTTGCCATATTCGGTTACTCCACGATTGTCTTCGGATGCGGTAGCATGAAATCCAAACCTGTTCCAGCATGACAATGCACCTGTGCACAAAGCCAGCTCCATTAAGATCTGCTTTCCAAAGGTTGGAAAATCTCCTGCTATAGAGCTCCAACCCTATTAAATGTGAATGCTGACTGCACCCCAGGCCTCTCTACCCCACTTACATCAGTACTTTACAAAATGTAGTAGAACCTCTTTCCAGAAGAGTGGAGCTTATAATAAAAGTAAATGGAGACCGGACTAGTCTAGGCTAGTACCTTTTTATGAAATAACCATATGCACATGTTGTCTTTAACCCAATGCTTCAGAGCAATTCTTCAGATGCAATGTGCACATTAGCTCTAATAATTGCATTTTTAGAATAGTGGTGTTTGTATAAATAAA
Source organism: Silurus meridionalis (assembly GCF_014805685.1). Classification (NCBI taxonomy): domain Eukaryota; kingdom Metazoa; phylum Chordata; class Actinopteri; order Siluriformes; family Siluridae; genus Silurus; species Silurus meridionalis. The sequence continues at coordinate 3,412,214 of NC_060893.1, read as the reverse complement.
GTTTAAAACTTACTGATTAGCAGGAAATCTTAGCTACTGGAATTGATGCTAGACTTACCGTCAATTAGCATAGAGAAGTGAAGAAACCAGTCAATTAATGCAAAATCTTGCAAATTAGCATAACTAATCTGCATGTAATTATATTTTGTTTACTCCTGCATACTAAAACATTTTACTGAGGTAGGGTCTGGGGGGCAATTCCTCACCTTCCACAGCACAGTGCCTCAGTGGTGGGCCGCTCTTACCTTAGAGACTGAGGTAAAAAGGCCAGCAGTGCTGATGGTAAAGGCCCTGGGCAGATAAGATTGACATGGCAGCACATAGAGGCTGGAATCTGATTGGACAAAAAATCTAACATACACGTACTGGAAGCAGTGCAGCCAAGAGAAACACTACAAAATGAAGAGAATAAACTGTTGGGAATAAATTAATACAATTTCATGGAACAAATATTTAAATGTAGGTTGTAAATGTAGGTCAGTGCTTCTGATATTGTTTGGGCCAGTGGAGAAGGCTTTGACCGCCCATGCCTTATCTAATGCAAATGTACAGAATGGCTGTAGTGCTAACTACAGTTGTGTAGCATTTCTATGTGTTTATTGAAATGTAATTAAACATATTCCATTTCAATAATAATAATTTCAAATATAAATACACCAAAATAGTGTGTGTATAGCAACAAAGTACTAATGCACAGAGCAGTGTATGTTCCTGAGGTACCAGTGATCCTGTCTTTTTCACTCTACAGCTGGGGATGGTCTCAACTTCCTAAAGATCAGTGAGGTTCCTGAGCAAATTGAGCAAGAACTTAAGCATGGATTTGGATTGTAATTAATATCAATAACAATATACCAGTGCTTCAGGACCACAGGTTGCATGAACAGCACCCATCACTGAACACCTCAACAATGATGAAACTGTAATGAACGGACATTCGGTGTTGAGGATGAGTTCCGTTTGGAGTCTGGAGTTCCTCTCAAGGTTTCTTCTTCATGAAGTCTCAGGGAGTTTTTCCTTCACCACAGTCACCATTGGCTCACTCATTATGTACAAACTTACAATTATAAGGAACAAACTTATAGGCACTAAATGTATACATTCTTTTCCACATTTTTATAAACACTTTATCTCTGTAAAGCTGCTTTGCGACAATGTCCATTGTTTAAATAATTCTACAAACAAAACTGAATTTTATTGAATGTCCACTCCTGTTTAAATACGAATATGTGAAACACACCAACATTATATATCTGTTGCATGTTGAGGGTTAAGTGCCCTGCTCAGGGGCTCAAGAACAGAAGCTTAGTGGTGCTGGGATTTGATCTTCAGATAAGAAGTTCTTGATATGGTGATATTGCAACTGCAATAAAATATCCTATTACTATTTGTATAGTTATTATTATACAGTTATCATTAACTGCAAAAAAAAAAAAAAAAGAATAATGTGGTCACTCTTATGGTTGTCTCTCTCAGAGACAGGGCATTTAGTTTTTGGTCAGTTTTAGTTACCTGATTTCTCAGTTGGAAAACTGACAAAGCTGAAGCAAGGACGGATTTTGGATCTCTGAAAACCGGAACGGGAAGTGAGATCTTACGCAGCAGTGATGTGAAAGAAATAGGATCGTTTTTATTCTGCTGTATCGAACAGAATTCAGGTCTAATCTATTTGTTAAAATATTCTGTATATTTCCTGATTCTATACTATATGGGAAAAAGTTTAAAAGCCAATTTAATATTCTGATTTCTTGTTTAGTTATTATTCAATTTCAATCAATTCATTTTATTTGTATTGCGCTTTTAACAATGAACATTGTCTCAAAGCAGCTTTACACAGATAATGTGGTGAATAAAATTTAATATGTTCTTTATAAGTGTAAGTTTGTCCCTGATGAGTGAGCCGGTGGCGACTGTGGCGAGGAAAAACTCCCTGAGATGGCATAAGAAAGAAACCTTAAGAGGAACCAGACTCAAGAGGGAAACCCATCCTCATCTGGGTTGCACCGAATGTCCATTTATTACAGATAAACGATGTTGTGGGGTGCAGTGATGATGATCAGAAGCGAACTGTAGTCCTGAGTCAGTGTAGCAGACTGTTGACATTAACTACAGTCCAAATCCATCCTCAAAGCTCCCGTTCTTACTCCGGAATTTCATGGAACCACCCAAGGTGTTGATGAGAAACCGTCCCAAGCTGCACAGAGCGGCCTCCAGTCGAAGAGAACACTATCCAGAGGCAGACCTGGACGAAGTGGGAAGATCCACGGAGGGAAGAGGAAAATATATTGGTTTTGGGAATATTAAAGTGAAGGAGTTGTTTGTGTGATATAGTTTGCTGTGCAATGCTGATATTTTATATTTGGGTTTTTTTTGTTTGTGTATTTTTTTTATTGTTATTCTGACATTATGATTTCTGTTCCGTTTCTCTATTAGCCACTTTTCTACTTATTTGAATAAGGGCATTAAGAAATGCTCAGGCAGGAGATGAGGAACGTTTTCTTATTGTCATTGATAAGATTTTAAGAATAAAACTTCTGTTAAACACAAGAAAACAAAAGAAAGGGCATAACAGGTGTTTATGGATGTCAACATAAGGATTAAAAAGGGATGTCCTGTATATATTAATATATATTACTATATATTTAATATATAGTATATATTAGAATATATTTATTTAAATTTTATTTATTTATTTATTTTATTTATTTATTATATATATTATATTCTATTTAATATATAGTATATATTATATTATATATATTTGTATTATATTTATTTATTTATTTGTATTTTATTTATTGTTTTATTTATTTATTTATTATATATATTATATTATATACAATATATAGTATATAATATATATAGTTTGTATTAGAATATATTCAAAACAATTTTTTAAAGAAGATTAAAAAAGATATTGTTGGTTTTGTGACAATGTAAGAACATATTCTCCTGTGTTATAGTTTCAAGGAAATGTAGTCCATGACCTTGTTTCTATAAAATGTATGTGCAACCCTGACCAGCACAACCGTGTATTTTCCTTCCTAAAACTGTGACGACAAAGTCATTATTACACAATTGTACACAATATCTCTGTATGATTCACTGGAACTTGGAGGACCAGTCACTGTTCCAGCATAATGGTGCTCCTGTTATTAAAGCCAGCAGGTTGGTAGAACTTTAACGTCCTGCCCAGAGTCCAAACACCTTCTGGGATGGCCTGGAAAACGTACGAGAAACTAGGAATCTCCTCTTTTCCAGCATCTTAGTGATGCTCTTGTAGCTGAATGACCTAGTGGAAGGTCTTCCCAGGAGAATGGAGCTTTAACATTAAAGAGGGGAACACGTGTGGAATGGAGTGAGATGTTCATCTCATGATTTCAACGCTCCATCATCAAGAGCATCCTGACCAACTCCATTGCATATTGTAATTTATATATCTCTTTCCTTACATACATCTGCACTTTATTTATGTGTATTGATAGATAGATAGATAGATAGATAGATAGATAGATAGATAGATAGATAGATAGATAGATAGCATATTGGTCTCATAGTCTCTTGGATGTCAAAATACCGTTTAAAACACACACACACACACACACACACACACACACACACACACACACACACACTTCCGCGCAGCTGCATTACAGCCCTGTAGCTCCGCCCCCTCGCTCAGTGGGTGTCTCGCCTCCTAGATTTTAAAAGGCAGACAGAAGAGGCACCATGGCAACCAAACCCCGCCCATCTTTTCCCGCGTAATTTTCTCGTCCTTATATGGGCAACACAACGCAGACGCAGTTTGACGTCAGTGGTGCTATGCAAATTAGGTTGATTGAAGAAATTCAGAAAATGGTGGACGCCAGTGGCGGCGCATGCGCAACCCCGTTTACTACGCCGCGACGGGAAAGTGAGACGTGAAGGCGTGCGTGGAGCGGTGGCGCATTGTTTAATGAGGAGGAACCCTCGGAGCGCGTTAGGTTCAACTGATCGACTTTCATCGAGGTAAGAGGGACACTTTTTTTGGGCGGGTGGGACACGAAATCGTGGAGGTGTCGAAGACTGCAATGCGTGTTTTTTTAAGTCCTTTTGAAAAAAAGAATCAGGCCGCTTTTTTGGGGGGGGTATAAGTTTACATGTCCTGTAGTTGTGACGATGCTCTGCGACCCCCTGCCCCGGAGATCACTTTCTAAACACGTGCAGAAGAAAACATGCGCATCTCGGGGGGTGTTAATTTTTGCGCATTGGGCACATGGCGGTGCCATGTTTTTTTTTTTTTTTAACGCGCGCGCATCTCTCCTGTATCTGGTGACTTTATTTCTCCTGATTGTGTAGACTTCACTCGAGTCAGATGTTTCTCAGAGGGCTTCGGTCTCGAAAGCTCGCGCAGGCGACTGAAAAGTTCACACTTTACTGGTCTTATTTTAATCTTGATGTCGCACATACGGCTCTTTAACTCTGTGTGTGTGTGTGTGTGTGTGTGTGTGTGTGGTCGGTCTGTCAATCACATGCACGCACTTTGAGCGCGCACGCACACTGCTCCTAATGGTGGGTGTGCTTCAAAACAAACTTGCCTCCTCTGTGATCTCTGTTGCGCGCGCTCACGGTACCATAGCAGTGCACTAACTGATATTGGGGTTAAAAAAAGACTATTATATACTATTATATATAATTATACACGCTCCAGTGTGTTTCTAAACTTTTGATTATTTCTGAGGATCAGGGTGCAGTTAGATGTTCACACTCTTGAGTGGACGCGTGCATGGAAACTAGTGTTATGTGAGATGGAGTAAGTGTTCGCGTGCGGCACGCGCGAGAGGGGCAGCATGGAGTCGGCGACGCGCACACGCGCGCGCACAGACAAAAGAGGGCGCGAGCGTCGCCGTAACTCCTTTTTTTTAAATATACCGCCGCAAAAACGTCGTTAGCGCCGGATTTCAAGCGTTTTAACGAATCTGCCGGAAACCTTTCTCGATTACTGAGTCGCGCTTCCGCACTGAGGAGCCAAAATGGAGCACTGTGATGCACTTCACTTCCCTCAGGCGGCCACAGTGCTAATGATGGTAGTGTGGGGAGGGCGTTATAAATTTATATAATAAAAAAAACAAGCATATTGGATCCGTACGCCGCGTTTGGTGAAACGTATTAACGTGTAAAAAAAGTTTCGAACGCGGACTTTGTGCCGTCGCTCTGCCCGCACCACAGAGAACCCCCCTCCTCCTCCTGCTCCTCCATCATCTCCTCCTTCCCTTTCTCTGTCCGCTGGAGGGCGGCGCCATGTTGGATTGACGTCACCAACCCCGAGTGACGAGCGCGCGATCTGTCCGCGTGTGTGTGCGCGCGCGCGCGAGCTCGTTTATAATGGGGTCATTCGGACGCGCGCGTGTGATTATTGTGAACGGGATGCCATAATATATATGCCAATATATATAATAAATCTGTACTTTGCCCTTTGGAAAACATTTATTTGGTCCATGTGGCACTTTTGGTTAATATTGGTTACTAAGGGTAAGGTGAATAGGTTTTCAAACGAACGTAAGGTGACTGTGTGTGTGTGTGTGTGTGTGTGTGTGTGTGTGTGTTTTAAAGTAAAGCAAAAAAATTTTTTCCTATATTGCCAGTATCAAGATACAGAAAGAAACATGCAACACAACAATTATTTACACAAAAGTCACACTCGAATCAAACGAAACATCCAAATTTTTGTTTATTTTTCATTCGTATTCAAATAGGAAGCAAGTGAAACAAAAACAAAGCTGAAGGAAGCGGTCAGTGCATCGCAATTAATAAATGTAATATAAAACTATATTTGCCGGACTGAAAAATCCGTCCCGTGTAGGTCTCTTACCCGAGTGTGTTCATACGTGTTTTGTGTTGATTGTCTTTCAAGAGTGTGTTACATCGGATCCCACTTCATCGCAAAAGGGGCGAATCGCATTGGTAGCTGCTTTATGTGTCTTTATTGTAGCGCATCTTTGACAACGCATCGAGATGAGGATCACATCCTCCTCAGTTATGGAGTTGTACATCTCTAATATCTAGAAAACAGTCTACTAGACTGAACCCTGTTGAAGATATCAGACAGACTTTGCTCCTGAGACTGAAATTGTTTTAACGAACCAGTGTTTTATTCCTATTTAAATTTGTCATGTATTTGTTTGTATTTGCTTTAAGCGTCTTGAGTTAAATGCAGCATTTTCAGTCATTGATTTTTATTTGATTTTTTTTTTCTTGTTCTACCTGTCCTTGCAGATGTTTGGTTTCCATAAACCAAAGATGTACCGCAGTCTAAACGGCTGCTGTATCTGCAGAGCAAAGTCCTCCAGCTCACGCTTCACGGACAGCAAACGCTACGAGCGAGACTTCCAGAGCTGCTTCGGGTAAGCACACCTTTCTAAACTGATTGTACGGGTTAAAACTCAGAGCCAGATGTGATGGTTCACTGACCTCCAGAGATGGGCAGGGTTTCACTTTGTTGTATGACGTTCTTGCAGCCTCTGTGAAACACGCTCTGGAGAAATCTGTAACGCGTGCGTGCTGTTGGTGAAGCGTTGGAAGAAGCTTCCTGTCGGATCCAAAAAGAACTGGAATCACGTAAGATCACTAACGTGACGATTACTAACCCCAACCATGTGACAAAAGTTAAGTCGTTTGATTGCGACCCGTCCGTTGCTCCGATCTGCAGGTGGTGGATGCGAGAGGTGGCCCCAGCCTGAAGATGACGGTGAAGTCTAAGAAGGTGAAGCCTCTTTCCAGAAGAATCCGGCCGAGTCAGATCCACCGAGTGCAGAACGAGCTGAAGAGAAACAGTGAGTGTTGGGTTTTGTTTTTTTTTTTTTTAAATACATTGCAAGAATGAGGTCAGGGTTTGGGGCCGGGCGATACCACAACATAACATTAGTATCGTGATAAACAATACCACGATATTTTACGTTTTTAAATGATCATAATTTCTTTTAATATTTTGAACGTTTTATATTTAAATACTCACTGGATGCTACAAATCAGTTTATATAATATCAATATATTTTTAAAACGAAACTAAATAATCTGCCACTGGATTGACAATTTTAAGCTTGTAACTGGGAAGTTTGTGCAGAAAATGCACTTAATGATTTGATGTAATATTTAAAAAAATGATTCCCATAATTGTATAATTATGCCAGTCTTTAATTGTATTTTTCGTTTAATAATAAATCATACGTAAACATTTGTCTCTCACAATTAGCTGTAAAGGTTATTTTTTTTCTAAAGTTCTTGTTAGTTTTAGTTTTTCAGACTTAAGGAGGCGTTTTTCTTTCTTTCTTCTTTTTGATTTTGTGAAGCTGTAGACGTGATTGCGACGTTGTCTGTAAATATCTCTGTCCAGATTCGGATGCTCACAGCACCACCTCCAGCGCTAGTCCCGCCCAGTCTCCCAGCTACAGCAACCAATCAGACGAGGGTTCGGACTCCGAGTTGGCTCCCGGTTCTGCTCGCTCTCCAGTCTTCTCCTTCCTGGACCTGACCTACTGGAGAAGGTGTGTTGCCCTTGTTACGACTGTTTCTGGAAATTATAGTGTTACTAACTAACTAATGACTGTTGATGATGTAATTTCTGTCTGATGTAACAGACATGCGTCCTGAACACCTGATTTGTTTGCTCAATCTGTGTTCAATGTTGTTTATATATATTTCGCTTTTAATGATGGACTTTGGTGAAAAGCAGCTTAACATAATTCAATCAATTAAAAATATATATGAGGTGGCCAACAGGTGGCAGCACAAGGCTGCACGCACAGTCACAGGGAGCACCGACCTTCATAAGTCAGTGTGCCGTATGACATCTGTTCTGTATACAGCAGCAGCTATTCTGACCACGTGTGCACCCTGTCACCGAGCTCTCCTCACACATGAGTTTCTCACCGGAAACTACTCTCATTTCTGCTCCCACCATACTCGCCAGAATTGGCTCCTGTTGACTTTGAGCTGGATCTTCTACCATCTTCGGGATAAGGACAAAGTTCACCGTTCTGACATCATTGTGGAGATCCGGCATGAATAGCAGAAGGTGCTAAAGTCTTCCAGGAGACATTCCAGAAGTGGGAGCTAAATGTAGATGAATAAAGTACTTTCTTGTACAAAGAGCTAGTCTCAACTTTTTGGTTACCACCTCGTATTTTAGGACCATAAATTAGTCCTCATCTCTTCAGTGATGTCTGCAGTGAAGTTAAAACTCCCTGAGATGGTCTTGAAGAACCAATCTCAAATGGAAACCCATCCTGATCACAGAACATCTCTTCTATACAAATTAAATACGATCCTTTGAAGAGGTTCTGATGCTGTCCATTGTTCTTAAAGGGTGTTCTTAAAGTCCATATGTGCATATGTGGGGGGGAAGTCAGGGTTTTTTTTGGTTTGGATTTTCTATTGGAAGGTTGTGGGTTCAAATCCCAGGGCCCCTGAGCAAGGCCCTTAACCTTGTCGCTTAATGTGATTAAGTCGTTCTGGATAAGGGTTAATGCTGTAAATGTATGAACTGTTCAACTACATCAGCATGTGATTCACGATGTGATTCATGTCTCTTCAGGCAGCGCGTTTGCTGCGGCATCATCTACAAGGGTCGCTTTGGAGAAGTGCTCATCGACCCCCATCTCTATAAACCCTGCTGCCAAAAGAAACAGGAGCAGAGCCCTGAGGAAGAGGAGGAGGAGGATGAGCAGGAGGAAGAGGAGCCCGAGCTGGAGAAGGAGGAAGGGCAGGAGAACGGGAGCGTGCTGGCTTCTCCGCTCGCTCCGCCCGAATCTCCACCCCCGCCTCTAAAACCCGAGCGAGACGAAGAAGACGAGTGGTGACTCGGACTCACAGGGACAATTACGGGGTCTGAAGTGTTCAGACGCTCGTAAAGAAGTCCTCACTCTTTCAATTTTCTTTTTTCTTTCTTTTTTTTATTTAATCCAAGAGCAGCTGGAACCTTTTCTCGCCGGTGGAATGAACAAGCTTACTGTGTGTAATTCAACATATAGATTACTTTTAGCGAGTGTGTGTGTGTGGGAAGAGTTGCGTTTATTTTTATTTTAAGCTTCTGATCGAGATGCTGGATTTCTGGACAGCATGAAAAAGTAGAAGGTGCTCAAGTCAGTGGAGAAAAATCTTCTTATTGTCATTATTGTTGTTTTGGGTTTTTTTAGTGACACGACTGAGCCGGGAAGTAACGATCCCTTTTTTCGCTCTGTTGTTAGAACTCGTGCTCAACTCGAGACGCTCCCCGAGTCCAGCAAGTGGCGTCAAAGTTGACACAGCAGCACTTGTGTGTATACTTAAAAATATTCGCTTTCAATCGAGCAATATACAGGCGTATTCACGTGAACATCTGCGTCGCCCAGCTGTGATGCCCTCAGGTATCTCACATTAACGTGCTCACATTATTACAGTGGGGTATTCCCAGTGACCACCACATGTACATGTGTTAATATTTTATAATCTTCATATTTTTCTTCCCAGCAATATCCATAGCCTGCATGAGCTCTCCACGCAAAGCAATTTTACCCCGAAAACGAGTATCCGCATGAATCTTGCACGGCCGTGTGGGGGAAAAGCCACAGAGATCGATTGCGCTTTTGTTTCCGCCAGTTTTTGATACAACAATAATGAATAAATAAATCATATATATAAATAACTATATATATTTTTGTAGGGAAAAAAAAATACCAAAAAAAAGAGAAATTATGGCACCGTCGTGTTTGTGGATGTAATTTTTTTTTTTTTTTTTTTTTTTTTGATTCAAAGTCAAACTAATTTTAAAAGCGATTTTGAATTTGATAAGAAAATATCAAGTTTTATTTATTTACGCTCATTTACTGACACTCGCTCTAACATACAGTTACCTCCTGTCTTCAGTCTGTAAATAGTATCGTGGGTGAAATTTATTTGAACGGTTTGAACGATATCCATTTTCTCGTGGCTTTTTTTTTGCTTTTTTTTTTGCGCTCACACTCTGATTATTGATTGCTTTTTTGTTTTGCTTTGTTTGAAGGGCATTGTCTATTTTATTTCCTTTTGTATCAAAAATGCTGAACATTTTCTGTTAAAAAAAACAAAACAAAACAAAAAAAATTCCACTCTGATGTAATGTACAACAAGGGTTTAAAAATGTTTTTTTTTTTTTTTTCTCCTCCCCCTAAAACATTTATTCACAAAGCTGGTGCTAAATAGCAGTCCATGGGATTTGACCAAAAATTATATGGTGATTCATGATGAAAAAAGAAATGAATGACGTCAAAAATCAATGCGTCCGTTTAGTATTTGCTATAAAATGGATAAAAAAATTGTCTATCAATAATAAACATTTATTGTGATATCAGTATTTGGAGCTCAATCAGAACTAGTAAAGAATCGCACAACTTGTGTACAGCAGAAGCAATAAAACATCTGCAGGTCATGTTTCATGTCTCAGATTCAAAAGGAACGGTTTATTCTTTCTTTTGTTCCCCAAAGAAACACATTCTTTATTTCTTCAAATGAAAAACACTCCATTAACAAAAATTTTTTGTTTTTGTCTTTCACTGTTGGCAGCTGCGTGACGTTTTCCTTCATCATGTTCATTACCCAGACTCTGCGCTCGTCCGTCTCTCTGTACATAATCAAAGATATTTTGAACTGTATGGTTATAATATTTCTTTGTTATTTATTTCGTATTTATTTTTCAACACATCGCATTTAAGTTAAAAAAAAAAACTAGGAACGTTTAAGGAAAAACCATCGCACCGCAACCCGTGAGGTTCTTTTACTCCGATTTCACACTCCAAGCACATCGTGACGGCTGTATTTAATCGTGTCACGTGATGCCGGTACCTGCCTGTTACTTCGCTTCGGTTTTCTTCTCCTCTAAGTAGGTGGTTCTCTTTACAGGCATGTATTGTAGCTATGCACTTTGTATGAACTTTTATTAGGATTAAAAACAAATTAATTTTTTGAATTTTTTACATACTCTACTTTTTACTTGTAACTAAATAAATGTAGCTTGTGATGTTATTGGATGTGTACGCTGTTTTTTTTGTGTGTGTGTGAAATTTCTTGTTATATCCTTCACCCTTCCAGGAAGATGTTCTACTCGATTTCGTGGAGATTTGCTCATTCAGCCACAAGAGCCACAGAGATAATTCGATTAAAACATATACATTTTTAAGGTCATAAATCAGTCCTAGTCTACACAGAGGTGACTGGTGTGAGGGAAAAACTCCCTGAGATGGAACCTTGAGAGGAACCAGACTCAAAAGGAAACCAATCCTCATCAAAACAAGCATTTTCATTACAATTCAAATACAGTTCCTAACATGACCTTTTGAAGAGGTTCTACGCTTTGGTGCTGTCCGTTGTCTAAACGCCGTATAACAAACCACACATTGCAAGCTGATATTCGGTTGTCCTGTTCAACATATGAATGTGTGTCAAACCCTAATGCTAACAGATGTTTTTTTTTTCTGAGCTACTGGGACAGTGATCAGTTCATTTCCAGCTCAGTTCATTCACCCTAAAAAAAAAAAAACCTTTGTGTCATAAATATGCCAGAAAATGTCATGGTTTTTCAAACATCTTAGTGGGGGGAAAAAGAACCAACTCAAATGTCAAATAGAAATTCAACTATTGAGCGCTACATCAATGACACCAAGCTACTTACACCTGGAGCTGAAAGACTTTATTTTCCATAAAGAGAACAAAGTGTCTGATGGTGAACTCTGGGATTTGACATTCAGTGAGCAAATGCTTTAGTGACTGACTGACTGACAGATAGATAGATAAATAGACATAGACATACGGTGCAACCCAGATGAGGACTGGTCTCCCTCTTGAATCTGGTTCCTCTCAAGGTTTCTTCCTCATGCCATCTTGGGTAGTTTTTCCTGGCTCACTCACCAAGGAAAAACTCACACATAAAGAACATCTTCATTCTTTATCACCACATTATCTGTGTAAAGCTGCTTTGAGACAATGTTCATTGTTAAAAGCGCTACACAAATAAAGAAATTAATTGTATATGTTGAGCAGGATGATGATTAACAGCTTGCGACGTTATTAGTGCTGTGCGTTAGTTTGCCAATAATAGCAAAACAAAGTGCAGGTAAACGTGAATGTGTGTACATTAAATCAATAAGCTATGAACAGTGAAAATGTGTAGAAGCTTTAATAGTAAAAAAGTAAAAAATATATATATATGATCTATGTATGAAAATGAAAAGATTTGAGTAGATGCAAGATGAGAGGTGGAAAGTACAAAGTAGATTTTTCTGGTATCAGTATTTTAATTCACTGTTTATACTTTTTACTTTTCACTCATTACATTTTTTTACACAAATATCTGTATTTTTTTACTTCTTACATTTTCAAAACAGGCTCGTTACTTCAGTTTTAATCTATTTGTTGACATGATCAATATTCTTCTCATTGCATGTCGTTTTGAGCCCTTCAACCTTTTTCTTTCATTGCAGCTTTTTTAATCTACCACTATCATTTCCTGGCTCTCACACACCACAGGTAGGCTAGTTTTTAAAGCTAACAATGAACAAGCAGAAGGCAACAAGAAGTATGTGGTTAACGTTGATGAGACAGAGGGAGTCAGTGACGTAAACATGACTGAGAACAGAGACTTTCCTGATCACATGATCATCATCATCTTTTCTCTGCTTGTGTTCTACATGGTGGATGTTCAGTCTGGATACATTCACTAGATAACAAATTATTTAATTATTTTATATCAGTATATTAATATAATGTGAGGTCCAGTTATATATATATATATATATATATATATATATATATATATACATCTTACAATTCTTCTTTTTTTTGCAAGAAAATTATCAAATATATTAAAATACATTTTTATTCCTCACCTTACTTCTTTGATCTCTAATAAATAAAATGTGAATGAAATTGAGATTATACAAACATTTAGCTTCAGAAGAGATGAATCTTTTGGTGCTAGCTGTTAAAACCCATGCTCAGGGCTTTGCTGCCACTCCCCCTTTCTGACCATATAATGCTCTTCACTCTGCACCTGCTCATAAAGCAATCATGTGATGACCGCTAGCATTTCATCACGCCAACCGATCGACTACCAACAACAAGGTCCTTCTGAAACATACAAACGGTGATACACAGCGCTCACTTTTCTCATGTGGTGGATGATTGGAGGGTGGAGGATGGTTTAACAGTAAACAGTACAACATTGAAGCATTACTTACATTTAAATACACATTCTGGCTTTAGATCAACTCCTTACTTTTGTTTAAGTGCATGGAGTTGAGTTCCCACTTCCCACTTCAGAGGTAAGTCTAATGAAGGAACTGAAGTAGGAAGTCCTGGATGCATCATCAGTGAATTACAGAGGAGAAGCATAAGATAATTATTAAGTTGCTCTGAATAAGAGCATCCGCTAAACGCTACAAATGTTAAGCAGTGACAAGTCGCCAATGTGCAGGAATGCTGAAGGTTATGACATGTTCTAAAAGGTTCACTAGCTATGGGATAAATATATATATTTGTATGGATTTTGAGACACCTGCATGTTTCTATGCAACAAATTCAGTAAAAGGCAAAAACACAAGAATTGGAAAGTAAACAAGTGGAAGGAAGTTCTGTTGAGTCCAAATGGGAAATGTTCGTCTCAAACAGAAGAACTTGTTGTCCAGACACATTGAATTCCTTCTGGACTGCGGCTCATTGGAACCGACTAGTCACATTAGAACCGTATGACCTGAAGCGTATGTTTAAGCTCTGTAAGCGTTAATTAGAGAGCAAACATTTGTCATCTATGATGGAACGGCCTGTCCATGTTCTGTTCCAGTTGTGTAGCCATGACCTGACTGTTCACTTGCTATCTAACATATCCCACACCGGAGCCAGAGTACGAGAACATCAGCGTTATTTACCAGTTAGTTGTTTTAATATGAAGGCTGATCAGTGTTTAGAATGCATTATTTGATCTAACCCTAAGCCTAACTCTAGATCAGGGGTCACCAGGTGGCCCGCAAGGACCACATGAGTAGCCCGCAGGCCTTTTCAAAAAATAGCTGTTTCCTACTTTGTTAAATCATTGTTGATACTTATGAGAAATCATTAACATGATCAGTGTCTTCACATAGATGAATATCATTAATTATTAATAATAACATATAATAACAAATTTGTTATTTCAGATCATACTGAAAACTGTGTATCAAACTGGTAGCCCTTCACATTAATGGTACCCAGGAAGTAGCTCTCAGTTTCAAAAAGGTTGGTGACCCCTGCTCTAGATCATCAAGCTGGTGTATTCACACCCAAGTGTTGAGTTATTTAGAAGGTTCTGACCTTTTGGGCTTCCCACATAGCGCCCTCTGGTCTGTAGGCTGTGTAGCGCGCGCGCGCACGCAGGCGGTCGCGCGCTGCTTCCATTAGCGTGATGACGTCATGATTGCCCTCGCAGCTGCCGAGGTTCCCTTGATGAGAGTGCATAAAAAGGTGAGAGGAGCCTCACATGGGGCCTTCCTTTCAAACACCTGCTTTATCTCTCTCGCTCGCTCCTTTTCCCTTTTCTCAATCACTCTATTTCTTTCCCTTCCTTTTTTTTTTTTTTTTTGCAGATCTGCACGGCTGCGTTCACAGCAGGGGAGACGCATGAGGTCAGTCCATGCTTTTATTTATAAGGGGTTTATTATGGTGTGCAGTCAGAGAGCAGATGATGATCTGCAGCAGAGATCTTCTGATCTGATCAGATCTTTTGAGCTCTGAGTTTCTTTTTTCCTGCACATTGGGCGGTGGCACTGGGGTCTGTTTCTGGTGTGCATGTGGGCTGCAGTTTGATGGAGGTTTCAGGAGCTTGCACACTTTTGCTTAGTCAGAGGCACAGAAAGTTGCACATTTCTACCTTTCTTGCCTAATTGTCCAAGCTTTGTGGTAGCTGATGAGCCATGAGCTTCAATTTCTTCCAAAAAGCACAGGTTTTGGGTGCCATTATTTATGCACTGGACCACCTTTTGGGTTTTAGGGTCAAATCAAGAGGAGGAGTGAAACCCGAGATTAAATCCTCATGGTCTCCGTAATGGATTTTAATGATTTGAATGGAAGTTGTATTGGTTTAATGGATGCTCTTATTGCTCCTGGTGGTTTCTACTGGTCAATTATTGCCTTCTATTGGAGGCATCAGTATTGGAATTTAGAGAATTTACAGAAAATCTAATGGTTTCCACTACAAACACTATTACAATCACCAGATGCATTTTCCTTGTGGTTCTGTGTTCATCAAAACCAAGAAACCAGTTTTAAAACTGGACGTTTAATGGTGAGAATATGGAGTCATACTGGAGACCAGTAGATTGCCAGGAGTGTTCTGGTGCTCCATAACGGTGCTCCACCAATGGAAGTCAACAAATGGGATTTAAAATTCCATGAACACCTTTGGCACAGTTGGTACTAATTGGGGGACCATTAAGATGTAACTCATCCAGACCTTTAAGATGGTTTTCTCCTTTTGATTGTTTCTACTGATTTCATGATGTCCGCAAATCTCAAATTCCTCTTTTCCTCTTCAGAGAGACACGAACCATGGTTCAGCTTTTCCCATGTCCAGCCTCGGATGCCGTGGCGCTCTCCGAGTCTATGGACGAGAGGGACGCTGAGCTGGACGGCAGCCCGGCGCCGACTCTCCTCGCACCCTCACGGCTCTCCAGCTGGCCCTGAACCCATCCGAGACGGTCTACCATGGATACGAGACCTACATCGAGGAGGGGCTCCTTTGCCTCCGACACAAGATCCGCAACATTGAGAAGAAGAAGGTGCGCATCGTGATCTTTTCCTTCAGCTTTGTTCGGTTTTTCATTTCTTGCTAAATGCTGTTTTCATGTTGCAGCTCAAGCTGGAAGGCTATCAAGCGCGATTAAAGAACGGGGACATGCTAAATCCAGACCAACTGGTGAGTAGACTACCTGAGCTATTCCTAAACCAGTGTGAGATTTGATGGCTATAATGCAGTCTTCGCTCTTGAACTTCAGGAGGCAGTTGGGAGGTATGAAGAAGTGATTCACAACCTGAAGTTTGCCAAAGAGTTACAGATGACTCTTCATGCTCTCACTCAGGATGTAAGAACAGATCTCGCTCTTTCTTCATTTCTTTTCCCTCCTCAATGTGTCAGAACCTTTTTTTTATTATTATTTTTTTAAAGCTGTTGAAGGCCCAGAGGAAGGCCGTGCGGCACGAGCAGGTTCAGAGATCCGAGAGCGAACAGAGGCGTTTCAGTACGATGCTGCAGGTCCAATACGTTCTGCGCAGTCTCCAGAGGCACGACGTCAGGAAAACCTTCAGCACGTGCGAACAGGCTCGATACCTAAGCATGCAGGAAGTGGAGAAGCTGCTGAACCTCGCGACGATGCTGGCCTGCAAGAGGGACGAGAGGATGAGGTTTGTACATGCAGGAAATATATTGAAAGCCGTGAGGACGTCTGAATGCCGAATAATAAATAAACATAATTAAATACATACCGTATTTTTCAGACTATAAGCCGCTACTTTTTCCCACGTTTTGAACCCCGCAGCTTAAAAAAGCTTATTTATTATTTTTTCCTGGGTTTTTCCCGGTTTCACAAACTTCAAACCAAAAAACTGAACCCCATAACATAGACCGAACAAATTTCCGAACGGAAACGAAAAAACGCACCTCACCTGTGTTCTGAGCTGCACAGCATCGGGAGAAAAAAACGTTTTTTGTTTTTTAAACGCACGACGATGCCAAAAGATAAACTCCAGAGAGAAATAGTTGTGAAAGGAAGGAGGAAGGCAGTGAACAATGACTTTCTTGGTAGGCTACTGTTTAGATACAAGCCGTTGTAACGCGTTGAGTCTGGGTGAAGGGAGAGCTCGCTAACTCCAGTTGCAACAGAAATCATATAAACACAGATAGGTTTCCAAAACTCCTGCTTTTTTATTTTTCTTGGCAACAGCATTACGGGTTAGTCAGAGAAACTTAGAAATGAGCATCAGAAGATGATAAGGACATATTCCTCGGTCTTGCACACATGCAGTAATAGCGGAAAAATGTGGAGGCAGGCTATTCCCAAAATACCGCTATGCTCTAAAGGAGCCACAACATATTTCACCCGTTACACCGTGTAACAGACACTGTCTTTCGTTAAAGCCTGTGTAAAGTTCATTAGTTTCAGTGTAGACACCTGCAGCTTATTTATGTTCCAAATAAAAATCTTTGTCAAATTCAGTGGGTGTGGCTTATATATGGGTGCGCTTAATAGTCCGGAAATTACGGTAATATAAAGCAATGAAATCTTCACCTTCATGTGTCAAAGGAATAATAAAATATGGAGTTATTTATTTTATTTAAAAAAAATGTGTGCAGTTTGGAAGATCAAATGGAACAGGCCTCTTTTGTTTACATGGACCTACTGGATGGCAAAGACAAACCAGTTGCTGGCTCGACATGTGCGTACACACTCCTAACACACCTTGTGATGTCGGTTCTGCTGCACTCTCATCACCATTTGTGAAGATCTAAAATGTTTTTTTTTTTTTTTTTTTACCAAACTGATTTTGTGTAGCAAGCTTGGAGATGTTTGTCCGCTTTTCCATACTGGTGCATGTGGATGTTCCTTAGAGTACAGGTTTATTTATTCAGGCTGATGATTGGCTCATCTTGTTCATAGATCATGTCTGAACTTTCTAGGATCCAGATTTTCTAAGCTATAATATCACAGCAGGATTCAAGGTTGCTTTCTGTTTTTCCTAATGCCCCTAAACCTTCAGACATGAAGCATCAATGAATCCACCTCTGTTTTCAGGTGGTGTATCTGGTGCTTTTTTTCTCTGATCATGTTAACCAAACATGGTGCAGGAGGTAAAATTAGATCTTAGGAAGCACACAATGCATTCAGGCACGGAATTTTCCTTAACGGCTTTTTAATAGCACATGAGCACATTTCAGATCTTCCTGGAAGGTTCTTTGGAGCCACCATATTTGTATTTTATATTGAATCTTTTGGAGGAAAAAGCAAGTTTTGGAAAATCTTCTGTAGATTGAGACCAAATAAAATAAATACAAAAACCAGAATTTTTTAAGAATGTCGTGTCCTTTTTGCGATTGTCTGGGAATTTGATAAAATACGGATTATTTAATCTTTATTAAATAAACAAAAATTTTATACATAAGTAAAAAAAAAAAAAAAAAATCATTTTTTGCTTTACCCTTTTTTTTTTTTTTCCTTTTTTCCCTGTTTTTATGAAGGGTACCAATAATTCTGTAGTGCACATTTTTTTTTTTTTCCTCCAAGCTTCAATTTTCCTTAACTTGTAAATTGTAAAATCGTTATGCATCAGCTTGTAACTTATTTCCCCCCTCCCTCCTTTTCCAAGACAAATCCCTGAAGGAAAAGCTCCTCAGGCTGGTG
Organism: Silurus meridionalis; assembly: GCF_014805685.1. NCBI lineage: Eukaryota > Metazoa > Chordata > Actinopteri > Siluriformes > Siluridae > Silurus > Silurus meridionalis. Next base: position 3,393,804 of record NC_060893.1, on the reverse strand, counting down.
GACTCGGGTTTATTTGATCACCTCCCAGAACCTGAAGAAAATCCAAAAAAGGATGAAGTACAAAAACCTGACTCTTCTACATCAAAACCAAGCTCCTTAAATGGTGAGCCTCGCTGGATATTCAGAAGAATTGTGTATGCACATGTATGTGTGATCTGATCTTTTGTGTTGCAGCTGTGAGTAGTTCGACCTCGGACGTGACTTCTCGGCAGGTAGGAACTGCTTATGTCCAAAGATTTCGCCTTTTTTAGTCTGGAAATGTCTTCTTGAATCAGCTTCTGCATCAGTTCCAATACATAAATGTCAGGTCTTTGGACTGAAGTGGGTCAGTAACTTTTGAATGATGCCAGTTTTCAAACAGACGCTACGTCAAGGAGCGTGACCCCACACCACCCGGTCAGGGCGTGAACCTCAACGTGGAGCCTCCCACCTGGAAAGGGGAGTTTTTAGCTCTGAAAGAACAGGAACCACCCGATTCCTGGGACATGGAGCTTACAGATCCGCCAGCGTCCTCCAAAATGGTGTTGCAGAAACCGTGGAAAGGAGCTGCAGGATTCATCCCGAAGTCCATGGTCACCTTGAAGCCTGCTGTCGAGACTAAACAGGTGGCCCTTTAATGTTGTTTCACTTCATATTACGATATTCAACTGTGCTTGATCTTGATCTTTTTTTTTCTTTTTTAGAAACGTCAAAGGAAAAATAAAGGAAGCCATGGCCTTAAATCTGTAGGTGTTTCCTCTCTTGGTGCTCTGATTTTTGGTTTGCTTGGACATGTTTAATCCGTTTTGCTGCGCTAGGATGTCCAGATCAAGAAGGCCGTACCTGTGGAGGTGTTTAACTCTCCATCCTCTCTGGCTAAAGATCCTGCCCTGCGCAGACAACAGCTCGATCACCTGATGGATCAGATCACGGGATCCTTCAGCTTTATTCAGGTACAGAAGCGCACAATGAGCTCGCTCTTCCTCCTTCTCCTCCTCCTCTTTTTTTTTTATACATTTTTTTTTTTTTAAATTGTTGCATTTTGTCGTATATAATTACTGCTTTTATTGGTATAGAAATATTATTCCTCTCAGGTCTTCTCTCTGTTTGGTTTTATTGCAAATATTGAATGTTTTTATTGGTTCCATGTAGAACCAATTAAAAATCCTTCTTTTACTCTTGCATTTTTAGTTTTTCCACAATTTATTCACTCCTTTTATAGTAAATATAAGAAGAAAATGTTATTTTAAACTAAAAAAAAAGTGTGGTTGGATTAAGGTAAAAGTGAGTAAGGCTCTGGGTTACTGATCGGACTTTCAGGGGGGCAAAGCTACCACTCTTGGGGTGGCCCTTGAGCAAGGCCCTTAACCCTTGGTGCTCCGGGGTGCTGCATCATGACTGACCCTGCCCTCTGACCCCAACTTCCTAACATCAATGGGATATGGAAAGAGAATTTCAATGTGCTGTAATGTTGTAATGCTGTGATCTTTCTTTCTCTTTACTTTTCCTTTCCTTTTCTCTTTTCATTCTCTTTTTATACAATACAATACAATTCAATATTATATACATGAAATTTATTAGCAGAATAGAATATTTTCTGTAGGTCGAACATGGATATGATGAGTAAGTAAATCCTTCATGTGAACATTTACACTTCATGTGAATTCTAAAGAACAGTCAGTTGTCATTATGCTCCACCAGGACTCTCTGCTGGATGGAGAAGCCACGCCTGGGAACGGCCGTACCAGAGGTCTGCGCCTGTCTCCCGGCTCCTCTCCCCTGGGTAAAGAATAATGACTTGACTTGTATCTGACTGAACAGTGGCCTTGTATAACCGAAATATAAATTTTGCAGCTCAGACGATCCCGACTGACCTCCTGCCTCCATCCCAGAATGTAAGGATTTTTTTTTTTTTGCTTTTGAAAGTTATTCTTTTTGTTTTGTATTCTGATTCCTCCTTCATATGCCAGTCAACTCCTCTTCATGGCCACAAGTGTCCTGGAGATGCCCAAAGCTCTCTGGCTAATGGAGATCAGCCCACGGACACCTCAGATTTGAAGCTGCACGCTGAAGACAGCTTGCATGTAAGTGGTTTTATGCGTGGTCTAGGACAACGGTGCTTCCGTGAGCTGCATGTAGTGGTGCACAAAGTACACATGCTTGAGTTGGAGCTACTTGGTAAGTTACTGTTTTAGTAAAACTTAAAGTGCTCCTTTTTAAACTTTCACTTGAGTAAATGTACAAAAGTATTTGCCTTCAAATGTACTCGAGTATTAAAGTACTATGGCTTTAATGTTCCTATTTGATTCATCAGCTGTTTAAACCGAACCAGTGCCAATTGGAGGTTGGACATTGGACCTTTTTGAGTGTTTAAAGGCTCTGGCATGGAGAAGCTGGTGTTGGATCTGTGATGATCACAAATGTTAAACTATTTTAATTTGCTCAGTAGCTCCTTGTTCTATAACCACAAATGACTGTATAAGACTGTAGAAAGATCATTACTCATCTTACATTCCAGTGCTCATGTTAGTTCTCACTCTCCAGTGTTCTGTAGTGTTGAAAGATTTATAATCACACTCTTGATGTCACCCAAATGAGGATGGGTTCCCCTTTTGAGTCTGGTTCCTCTTAAGGTTTCTTCCTCATAACATCTAAGGGAGTTTTTCTTTGTCACAGTCGTCATGGCTGCTCATCAGGGATAAATACACATCGTTCACCATAACTCTTAAATTCTGTAAAACTGCTTTGAGGCAATGTCCGTTGTGAAAAGCGCTATACAAATAAACTTGACCTGACTTATGTGAAGACTTTTACACCCATCATTCTATTAATAGATTGTTGTGCTATTAATGAGTCAAACATGGATATCTATGAAATATCATGAGCCTAAAACCTTTACAACTTTTATATATAAAAAAAAATTCTGCTTGCTGCTGAACTGATGTAGGTTTGTGATCAGTAGATACACCAAGTGCCAATCAAAGCAAGTTCAAAACAGAGCACACGCTCGACCCTGATTGGTGGTTTGCGTCGTGTTTGAACGTTAAGTTTTTTTTTTACGCAAAATGTAGACAAGTTGAAAGGAATATTTGATTTTGAAATGTGAAGTAAAAGTCTCCCCAAATGGAAATACTTCAGTAAAGTACACTAACTAATTACATTTACTTCCTGTGTACAACTGCCTTCATAATGGAGATGTACGTCTGATTCGAGGAGAGAGAGTTACCTGAATGAGGATTTGGTTTGGTGTAATCGAAGTGCCATTTGGTTTTTAGGTGACTCAAGATAAAGGCTTCACGTCTCCACCTCTGTACTGCAGAGAGCCCTGCATCTCCGTAACTCACGACACTAAAAACACGAGACAGGTCAGTGTTTCACATCACAAGACCACTTACTATCAAGCTGTCTTCTCAATTATCTGTTCAATCTCGAATTTCCTCTAAACATTTTATATACACTTTAATTGAAAGATTATCTCCAAGTTCTGCTCGTCTCCGTCCGTGCAGTCCAGGCCTGGGACGAGCTCTCTGTATTAAGTGTTCTGGCTGGAGAAATGACTCTAAAAGGCAAAGATGAGTCTATCTGCTCACCTGTTTAATGTGAGCAAGGTCATGATCAGGGTTGTATATTGTAGAGTTCTTATACTGCTCCGACATGAACCATGTACACTTTGGAGGAATCAGAAGAGGATGGGTTCATCTATACCGTACAGCTCTTCAGCATTTATGAGCTGGCTGACTTCGTGGTACTTTTTCCTCGTTTGCTTGTATGTTTGCTTGTATGGTGTAGTGGGTTGCATGTTATGGAATGGTAGCTATATTGGTTCAGGATTCCTTCCACCATTCAACCTACAGGTACATGATGTAATCAGGAATGTTTACTTGAGCAATATTTATTTCATGTACAGAACTTTCGCATGGAATCATACACATTTCTTCTAATCTGAGTAGGTGTTTCCAAGCTTTTAGCAGGCTCTGTAAGCAAGATGAACTTGTCTCATGGCTAGTTCTTCAATATATTATACTGGAAATTTTATTAAACCAAATCGGGGAATGTTAAAACCCCATTTTGACGATTTCGTTTTTTAAACAATGACCATGTTCTGATTGTAACGAGATGTTCATTGACCCAATACTTTTGAGAGATTAACTGAGGATTAAGAACAGGCTTTGACAGGAAATCCATTGTGTTGCTGTTTGTACACTGTTTTGAGAAATGCACTTTCTGGTTTGCAAATAATTGCAATGATCCACTTTTGGGACTTGCATCTGAATGACCTACCTAAATAAAAATGTTAACAGTTCTTAATGACTGTTACATACACAATTTTGGGTATCTTTGGAAAGGAAACTATAGGTTTAACTATATTATATGATCATGGACAAACCGATGTTATAAACTTTTCATATACAAATACATGAAATCGGTCCTGGAGCAAGCCAGAAAAGCAATCGGTTAAAATCCACACGTCTCATTAGTTTATATTTCAAGCGTCATGAAGATGTACTTAAAAAATGAGATTCCCCCTGTTTTGAATAACATGCGTGTTGGACTCCTGTAGCCGTTCAGACAGGGAAAAAAAAGAGAAATTTTACATATTTTGCATTTGGATTAAATCAAATCCAATCAACGATGCCAAATTATCCTGACGCGTCTCGTATTCCAGGCAGGAAAGCAGCCACTTTCGAATGGAGAGATTCCCACACCTGTCCTGGCCCAGACCTTCACCACTCCACCCAACAGAAGATCTCTACCTCCGACCAGCACCGCATCCTTCAGCAGCCTGCACTCTGTGAGTGTCCCCAGATAAATGCGGTGTTTGACACGGGCATGTTTTCGAGCGACTCGTTTACGCTGTGTGCAGGTGTTCAGTGGTGAGGTTCCTATGACCAGAAGCTCGGAGCTGAAAACCGAAGAAAGCGGCTTTTTAGAGTCTGTGTGTCTGAGCTACAGTACAGCGAGCACCATGAGCCACAGCACGGCGAGCACACAGACGCCACCGGAGCTCAGCCTGCCGCAGGATGACCTGCAGATGGGTAACGCAAACAAATAAGGGTCCGATATGAAGTAACTTGGCCGTGAGAGACGTGATCGAGATAATGCAAGCTATCATACATTTAATATCAATTACGCATGCATTTCTTGCTTTTCTTCCCAGAGAGTGCATACCTGTCAGAAAGTGATATCAGTGCTTCCAGTCACGTTTATTCGTCTCCTGGTCCAAATTCAGCCCCTCACTTTCAGTCTAGTCTGGTCCAGCAGTATTACCCACGCAGTACACTTCGAGGTATGACACACGGTGCAAGAGGGCTCTTCCACTCCTCACTTCGCTCACCTGGGGCTTCCAGAGGTACAACCTCCTCTTTTTCTCCGCCTTAAGCATGTGCCTCAAGCCTGGACTTCTCTTCGGTCTTTGGTGTACACTAGAGTTGGGTCTCAGCAGGAGTCTGGCAATACAATGGGTTGCGATATGATTCATTGTACTGTAAGCAAGATGATGTATTGGGATATTTCTTAAGGGATTAACGCTGTATTATTACGCTAACATTTGGGCCGTGTCCTTATGGTAGTACTTCCTGTCATTGTAAGTTCAGAGAGTTACCACAATCTTTCTAGTGATCTCTAGAGGAAAGTAATGAATTTTTATTAATTTTTTGAGAATCTATCCAGTAAAATATCGCGATCCTCAGTGTATCGATATTTTGCTCCACCCCTAGTGTACACAATTTCTGTTCAATCCTCTGTTGCTTGAAGTCAATAATGAGGCGGTATCAAAAAGTTTCAAGACTAGTTTTGTAACATGCCAACAGAGGGCAGCACAAGGCTGCACACAAAGTCACAGGGAGCACCGACCTTCATAAGACATCATCCTGTGTACAACCGGTGCTGTTCTGACCACGTGCCCACCTTTATACCGAGCTGTCATCACCATATGATCCATGATTTTACTTCTGCACCCACCCTACTCGCCAGATTTCGAAGAAGGTGCTTGACATGCTTTAAAAAGACATCAGGACACATTCCGGAAGGGGCAGGAACGCTAGACGCGCTGTATTGCTGCGCACACGGATCGTTTTGAAGGCGATGCGTAAACGTAGATACTTCATTGTAAATGGATTTGGTCTCGAATCTTTTTGATGCCACCTCATTTACGGTCAGTGGTGCTGTCTTTTCTTAAAACTGATGCTTTTGAGATATTTTCCATCCCTGAATTTGATGCAAGTCACATTTCTGGCCATTCCCCAGGTGGTTATGAGGTGCACAGGGTAAACATCCGTGCTCCAGGAGGAGGTTTTGCTGCCCAAACCCATCGTGAGACTGGATCTGCTCCTTATACCGCCCAAGTAAAAAAAAAAAACATCCTTTTTGTTTATTGGTGGCACAGCTTATAATTAATGACTTGATATCGATTATTGTTGCTTGTTAGGAGAACGGGTATCAGCCGAGTCATAAACGTCCTGGAGGAACCGCACCTCGGAGGAACAGCTCAGTTGGTACGTGTTGCGTAATTCCTCTTGTTTGGTAGAGATTTTTAATCAAAGGTGAATTGCAGGTTCAATATTTATTTTTGCTCTTCAGCAGGTTGGAGTGACTCCTCCCAGGTGAGCAGCCCAGACCGGGAGGGCACGTTTATCATCGACTCGGCTCAGGGTGACACTCACTCCATGTCGATCGCCGGCCCTCCTCCTCACACCCTGATGCACGTGTACCCGCAACTCCGCGTGGCCTTTTCAGCCGCCCGTGCCACCAACCTGGCACCAGGTACCCTGGACCAGCCTATTGCCTTCGACCTGCTCCATAGTAACCTCGGCGGTGCGTTTGACGCCCCCTCTGGTCACTTCTCCTGCCCGGCTGCTGGCACCTACGTTTTCTTTTTCCACATCCTCAAGCTGGCCATCAGCGTCCCGCTGTACGTCAATCTGATGCGCAACGACGAGGTGATGGCTTCGGCATACGCCAACGATGGCGCACCCGACCACGAGACGGCCAGCAACCACGCCGTTCTGCCTCTGCACGTCGGCGATCACATCTGGCTTCGTCTCCACCGTGGCGCCATCTACGGAAGCAGCTGGAAGTACAGCACCTTCTCAGGCTTCCTGCTCTACATGGATTGACTTCCATATTGTCACTCCTATACAGGCACATACTGTACACTGGGAAATTGAGGCTTCCCTGCTAATCACTCACCGCACTTTATCTCCTCTTCTCGATCCTCCTCGCACACACTAGCACTCAATGTGATAAGGTTCATGTCTGCTAATTCCGAGCCGGTTTACGTTCGTTTGGATCCCGGCGTCCTCTTGAAGCCATGTCTGCTGATTTGTGCCTTTTTCTTTCTTGGTTTCTGAGCACTTGAAATCGCTTGAAAATAATGTAGTTTATCTGAATACTTGACACGTTGAGCACTTTAAAAAATGGCGGCACTGTGACTGTGTGTGTGGTGGATGACTTGTGAATGCTGAACCAAATGCTCCTACTTTGTGCCTGAATAAAAGATGTGCAAAATTATGGTCCATTGTGCTGCTTCTTTTTTTGGTGGTGCCCTCTAGTGGAGAATAGACTAGGGGCTGGACGGCAGTTTATTATTTTTTGTTATTCATTATTCGTTTATTTATTCATTGATAATTTATACACTTAAAGCGACCACAATTTAAGTCATTAACGCAAGTACATTTAAAACAGCTGACTACCAAATACAATTTTATTTTATCTATTAAACTTGATTTCTAAGAATTTGGCATATGCTTAAATAAGCATATTAAAAAAGAAGCGAATGGGAGAGAAGTTTGAGAACCACTGGGTTTTTTTTTTTTTTTTTTTTTTCTGGAAACGCTTCATGTTAGTCATCGGTGATGTCCACCAGGGGGCAGCAGCATCAAACACTAAAGCAAATGTGCGCTACAGAAGTCCAGCTTAATTATGTTGATGTTAGGAAGCTGGGGTCAGCCATGATTCAGCATTCCTAGAGCACGGAGGGTTAGGGGCCTTGCTCAAGGGCCCCAAGCATTGCAACTTGGCAATATCATGGTGTGAACCCCTGACCTTCTAATGAGCAACACAGACTTGACTACTGAGCTACCACATCCCCAATTCATTTGGGTCAATGTGTCCAATGTGTGTTTTGACTTGAATTGAGTTTGAACAGATGTTTAACATAATTACTTTACTGTTTTGGTACTTAACCAAATGGTCCATTTCTTCTTCCTGTACTAATAAAGCCAAATGGTCACTCAGTCCAGTGTCTAAAATGTCATTTCTATTATTGAGATGCTGTAATGGGTCCTGTAGGAATGCTTTAATAATATGGTGGACCTGAGAAACTAAAGATCTGGTTTGTTTATGTCCTTCGTTGCACCGTTTCCACAAAAACCGTTTGCTTAATGTTGAACGTCTCACGTCAGCGACTTAAATGGCTGTTCAGAGTTTTGCATATGACCAGGCATCTTCCAAACCATTGGAAGATGTTTGGTATGATCAGACACCACAAACCGGATCTCAAGATTCTTCTTGTATTTATTTTCATTACTAGATCACTTCCTGTAGAGAAGAATGTGCGAGATGAGTCTTTTTGAAATCTAAGTTTATTTGGTCCTGTTTGGAGCTAAAGATCATCAGCTAACATATGATTAGTGATAGTAACATCTGGTTGGAGGTTTTGAGTTCAGATTAACCAATTTCAGGTCCCATAACATCATAAGTTTGAACCCACACTGAGTCCCAGCTGATGTCTTCAATCTAGTTAACGATAAAATGCTGCATGGAACTGACCCATGTGCTCCTTTGTCCATCACACCTTTTATTTATTCCCCAGAATGGTCCTACAAACTTGAAAGTTTAAAATTGAATAGATTATCACTTTAAACTGAAAGAAAAAGATTGGAACCTGGTCCAGCACGACCGAAGCGAGCTCCATTAAGACATGTCTGTTGGTGTGAAAGTTGGAGCGGAAGAACTGGAGTGTCTGGGCCGACCCATAACCTCCTCAGAACTCAATATGGAACACCGACTGAACCCCACCTCATTCTACATCAGTACCTGATCTTAGTGATGCTCCTCTAATGTCTGGCACCTCACGGGTAAGTAAAGATCATGTGCAGCTGCCTTATTTACCCATAAGTCCCTTCAACACTTGTGTATATGGATGGAGAACATATGGGTGGCGTATGTGTGGAGCGGAGATGAGGTCTGTAGGGAAATATTTCCACACTGTGTCCAGACTTAAGAATGTTGGAGTAACAGTAGGATGTCAAAACATCTGATGTATTTTCTTGGGTCTATATCACTTTCCTCCGAAATGTGCCTGTTGTAAATTGTAGATGTGATTCTGCATGGATTGTCTCACTCTCACATATACACCTCCTATGTATATATACAGAGAAGCCGTGAGTGGCTCGAAAGTATTTTATTATTGTATTATTAATTTAAAGTAGCAAATAAAACATTTGTGACAAGTAATTCACAATTGTTGTTGTGTTTACAGTACAGTACATGTACAATTCCCCTTAAAAAGGAACTTTCAAAAGGAGAGTCTTTAAGTAAGTATACTGTAATTTGTTATTAATTAAAAAATGTACAGTTCATAATTCAGCAAAAAAGTGGAGGGCAGTGTATATGTATATACTGTCTGTGTATATAATAATCCATATCCTTCTTCCTGTCACCCCTCTTCCCTCCGTGGATCTTCCCACTTCGTCCAGGCCTGCCTCTGGATAATGTTCTCTTCGACTGGAGGCCACTCTGTGCAGCTTGGGACGGTTTCTCATCAACGCCTCGGGTGGTTGCATGAAATTACAGAGTAAGAACGGGAACTTTGAGGATGGATTTGGACTGTAGTTAATGTCAACAGTCTGCTACACTGACTCAGGACTACAGTTCGCTTCCGATCTCCATCACTGCACCCCGCAACATCGTTTATCTGTAATAAATGGACATTCGGTGCAACCCAGATGAGGATGGGTTCCCTCTTGAGTCTGGTTCCTCTCAAGGTTTCTTCCTTATGTCATCTCTGGGAGTTTTTCCTTGCTGCAGTCACCTCCAGCTCGCTCATCAGGGACAAACTTACAACTATAAAGAACATTTTATTCATTTTTATCACCACATTATCAACGCTATTTCTCCTTTTTATCAGCTTTGTCGGACACTGAAACAGATCGCGTCTGGCTCCGCCCTCCACTCGTGAACCTGTGTTGCCCACGCTCCTGTTGGCACATACACTGAAGTTTATACATTGTGGTACTGTAAATTGCTTTGTTTTTTAAATTGTGTGTTAAAATTATTAAGTCGTGTAGCTAAGTGGTTAAGGCATTGGACTTTGGATCTGAGGGTCGTGAGTTCAAATCCCAGCCAAAACAACCTGCCAAGGCCCTTAACATTTACAAATTAGATAAATGTAAGTCACTCTGGATAAGGTTGCACCTCTGAAGTGCCTTGCTCAAGGGCCCACAAGTGGCACCTTGGCAGTACTGGGGTTTGAACCCCTGACCTTTCAATCAGTAGCCCATTGATTAACCGCTGAGATACCACTTCCTGTCCTCTCAGGACTCTAACTGGAATACTGTGTTTAATGTGTTATATTTGGGACATGAAAGGAGGAACTGAAACTGAGCTTTATGTTCGAAACAGGGTCCCTGAAGGTGGTTGAGGCCATGAATGCTCCACAATAAAATCTCTTTTTGGTCTTTCTTCAATCGTTCGTGCCTAGACACAAACATTCAGGCTCATTTGGTTGGTTGTTCATCTCTAAGTCTGTTGCCTCCAAAACCAGAGACATGTTAAAGCTTCACATATTGAGACCTGTTTTAGATTCCACGCCTGCGTCTGGTTGGTCTTATGTAACTCGAGTGGCCTGCTGGTGGCTAAAAATGTCACAGCCCTTAGAAGGTGTGTAAGTGATCGAGGGATCTGGGGTGTGTACTGTATGCATTTATCATGTATTAATGATCCAGAACTTTTTTTCTGCTCTCTCACACACACACACACACACACACACACACACACACACACACACACACACACACTTTCAGCATCCTTGTAATCATTCATGAGCATTGCTTAAAGTGGAGTTTGTGATAAGTCTAAATGTGGATTGTGTGTTTTATTTCCTGTTGTTGTTCTCATCACACACACACACACACACACACACACACACACACACACACACACACACACAATAACAATCTCATGATTGCTTTCCGTGTATAAGTAGTCTTTCTGTGTGCTGTGCTCATACAGAGCTGGCCAGATTTGCGTTGTTATGCTTTAAATTGGTGGCTTTGCAGCCTGTAATCAAATGCACTGATCACCCCAACCTACTTATCACGCTGAGAAACAGACGTGTATCGTGGACGTGTGTGTACAGCACACAGCCACCATCATCGTCATTACTTCTCCATTCTCATTTGGAGAACAAACACAAAACCATTTGGTCCTGCTTTCCACATTCTGTTTTACAATATGATTAGCTCCAAGAAGTACCATGGATGGAATATGGATTCGGAGAACTTGTAACAGTTAATAATGAGATGTGTGTGTGTGTGTGTGTGTGTGTATGTGTGTGTGTGTGTGTGTGTGGTTCAGGGTGTAACGGCAACCCAGCAGGCAGATCTAGTTCTGGTGATTTGGCTGTTAAAATAAAAATCTGCCAAATTTACGTGTGTGTGTGTGTGTGTGTGTGTGTGTGTGTGTGTGTGTGTGTGTGTGTGTGTGTGTGTGTGTGTGTGTGTGTGTGTGTGTGTTAGGGAATGAGTGAATGTTTGCACCATCAACATTCAAAAATATTTTCAATGGGTTGGTCCTTGGCAACAAGTGAACGTGTGTGTGTGTGTGTGTGTGTGTGTGTGTGTGTGTGTGTGTGTACATGTACATGTGTCTGACTCACGTTGAAGCTCGTCATTGCGGAGGATGTCTGTGATGCAAAACACTTCACCGTGCACGTTAATTTCACACCGAGACGTTCTAAGTCAGCATAATATTAAAAAGTGAATGATGCACATGATTATGATGATGATGATGATGATGACGTGTGGACGATTTTGTTTTGTTTTTCACACACACACACACACACACACACACACACACACACACACACACACACACACACACACTCACACACACTCGCGCGCACCCAAAGCAGAATCAAACCAAACTAAACAAACACACTAAAAGCACCTAAAACGTAAAACAATCTCAGGACTCGTTCATGTGTATATCCCATAACATGTAGTGTGAGCACATCATCATGTTCACACTCCTGGTTTTCAGAATCAGAATCAGGTTTATTGGCCCAAGTGTGTTGACACACACAAGGAATTTGGTCTTAGCTGTGGGTGACTCTCAAAAGTACAGACATAAATAACACTATACATTTAGCTTCGATTATTTAAGAGTATGTGAGACAATACAGCCAATACAGATGAAAGAAAAACACAATATACAGAGTATAAGACAGACAGACTGCATGGTAGTGCAAATAGCAGTGTTGTGTGTCACATATGGGGATGAAGGGATAAGTGACTGTTTATAATGCAGTACTTATAGATATGAAGCAGGGCATATAATGAAGGTGAGTTGTTAATGAGGGTGAAAGAACTGTTCCTGTGCCTGGCAGTTTTGGTGAACATAGATCTGTATCGCCTTCCAGAAGGGAGGATTTAAAAGAGGTTGTGTCTAGGGTGTAAAGGGTCAGTAGTGATTTTTCCTACCCGTTTCCTGGTTCTTGTCCTGGAGAGTGGGCAGGGAAGCACCAATGATTTATTTTCCTGTTTTTTTACTATTTGCTGCAGTCTTTGTCCTGTCCTGGTTTGTTGCTGCTCCAAACCAAATGGTGATGGATGTGCACAGTGTAGAACTGTTTCAACAGCTCCTGTGGCAGACCATACTTCCTTAACTGGTGTAAAGTGTACAATAATGAACAATAATGATTTCTACAAAACATTATTATAAAATAAATAATGAAAAAAAAACCACACCAGGCCAAGTACATGTGGTTTCGTCCAAAATGATTGGAACAGCAAGGTCAGGTCTGTTGAAAAGACCGATCCAAAACATTGGAACATGTCATTTCTTGTTATCCAGATGTGCTTGCAGATGTGTTACAGTAAATTGCTTCGACGGTTAATAGCTTACATTTACGGCATTTGGCAGACGCCTCCTTATCCAGAGCGACTTACGATTTACACACCTAGGAATTTAAGGATTTAGAGCCTTGCTCAAACAGTGGTGGTGGGATTTGAACGTATGATCAGAAATCCTGAAAAACTGTCACCAATCCCCAGTCCAAAATAGAAAAACCATAGATGATAGACTAAGAAAAAAAAAAGTGCACAGTGTAAGTAGGCTTACATGCACAGTGTAAGTAGGCTAAATAGAAATTATTATTATTTATTCATTTTTATTATCGAATTATTATTTTATAATATAGTCTTGTATAGTCTGTATTGTCTGTATAGTCTTTTATAGTCTTGTTCATAAGCTAAATGTATTGTGTTGTTATTTATGTCTTTAGTTTTAAAAGTCACCAATGGCTGGAACCAAATTCCTCATGTGTCAACACACTTGGCCAATAAACCTGATTCCTATAAATGAACGAACGCGAGAGTTTTCAAACTGGGTGTTGTGTCGTGTGATGTCCTAATAGTGTCACAGGGGAAACTCAGAGTCTCTTCTAGTGTTTCATGATATTTATTGATTTATTTACAAATTATTCAAAATATTGCTATATGAAATGGATTTTGTGTTTTTGAAGCATACATGCTATTTTCACTACACCGACATGCTGACTACTGCAAATCGCCTTCCGTTTACCTCCAACTCAAATCAACAAGTGGTTTCCTGATTCAGTGTTGAAAACCCTCTCATGTACCCTTTAAAACCGATGTGTTCTCAGAAACGGCCTGGATTTTTTAGATTACTTTTGCTTGCAAAGTTTGAGTTTTCGATGACATGACCACAACCTCGAAATTAGCAGAGAATAGGGTTGCATTGGCCAAAAATAAAAATAGAAAATACAGGATATAAAAACATGCAGCAGCATTTACACCTATTAAAGTGGTGTGAAATTAAGTAACTTAATAAAGGGTAGATGGGCATGTAATTTTGCAACTCAAGAACTTTGAGGATGGATTTATATGTAATGCACAGAATGAACTGATACAATGGCTCAGGACTGCAGTTTGTACTTGTACTTGTAATGAATAGGCAATCAGTGTTGAGAATGAGGATGGGTTCCCTTTTGAGTTTGGGTTCTCTCAAGGTTCCTTTTTCATTAAGTCTCAGTGAGTTTTTCCTTCACCACAGTCCCCACTGGATCACTCACTCACATAGGGATAAACATAATTATTTAATAATAACTTAAATTAATAAATAAATAACTTACAGGCACTAAACGCTTCCAAACATTCCAACTTTATAACCTCTTTATCTCTGTAAAGCTGCTTCGGGACAGTGTCATTGTTTCATTGGACATTGATTAAAGTGCTGCACAAATAAAAAGGAATTGACTGCATTTGCATGTAATGCATGGAATATTAGTTCTGGCTCAAATGTTCTCGCAGTCCTGTGACGAAATGTATGGTGAAAAAAGGTCATTTAAAGTTGTTTGCACAAATGTTTAAGAGCTAACATGAAACAGCTGGATGCAGGGATCAGGTGACGTGAAAATGGCAGCACTGGGAGGGGGTATGTGGACTAGGAAGCAAAACAAAGAGGACATGTGACTCTAAAATTGTGACACAAGGAAAAGCTTAATGTTGACCCAATCATCAGGTTACACACAGAAAACACACTCTGAAAATGCTGGAAACACATCAAAGCTTTGTGTGCATTCACATCAGTGCTCTCACTAAGGGTCATGCTCGGGGTTTGTGTGTTTGTGTGTAAATACTAAGCCAATATCATGAATCATAAATCAGTCATGAAGAAAAAAAACAGCCTGGTGCCTGAATGGTAAAGTTAAAATACTAGAAGCAGTTACACAAACTCGTTTACACACACACACACACACACACACACACACACACACACACACCCAAGTGAGAGATGTAAAATGCTGAGAGCACACTTTTAATGAGAAGTAAAAAGAGAAGGAAGAATGTTTACATCAGCACGAGTGCAAAAGAAAAGTCTGAACATGTTTCATGATTCATCTTGGTGACGATTGTGTGTGTGTGTGTGTGTGTGTGTGTTTATGTGTGTGTGCGTGCATTAGGCGAAACTTAAGTCCCACATAAACTCCCCTCCTTGTTACATCACATCACACAAATTATTTCTTTTACATTTTGGACTCCATGGTGATGACCCATGGACCCAGTTTGTTGCAACTGCCTGAATAGAGCACAGAGGTCAAAGGTCACAGGTCAGTGTAATCACACAAGCCTGAATGCGAGTCTATGTTCAGGGCCATGGGTGTGTGTTGAGTCAAGCCAAACTTTAATGAAGTAGCAGAGACTAAGAAAAGGTCCAGCTTAGTTTTCTCTCTCCCTTTTCACTATGTGTGTATATGTGTGTGTGTGTGTGTGTGTGTGTGTGTGTGTGTGTGTGTGTGTGTGTGTGCGTGTGTGTGTATGTCAGATGGAGGAGAATGGATTAAGGAGCTTCACTGGACAATGCAGCTTTGAGTAAAATAGCTGTCTGTCACATGGGCATAGTTACTGAGCCATACATTGTGTGACAAAACAGCACAAACACACACACACACACACACACACACACACACACACACACACACACACACACACATACACAAATACACACACGAACACAATGCCAGTGCATTGTGAAACCCCTACCCTTTGTTCATGGTTGGAAAATCTTTTTTGCATTGGAGGACATTGGAGTATGAATTACATGCCTGTGGTGGCATCTGATTGGGGTTCAGAGTTTTTCCTAAACCAGGTGTACATTCAAAGGTGCTAAACCAATTGTGCTTAAGCTTTCGCTCACAAACTGTTAACCTGTCATTCTGACAATCCTGAAACAGCAGAGCTTCCCCACACCATCAAGCTACCACCACCATGTTTCACTGTTAGTATCAATACTGTGTTTTCCCTACACCAGATGTAACTGGACCAACTTCTTTCAAAAAGCTCGACTTTTTGAAACTCATCACTCCACCAAACATCTGTGACCATCAAGGTTTCTGGTAAATCTGAGTAGATTTATGTTTCTGTGTTTTATTTTTCCATTGTAACATTGTAAACCATTAATACCATTTTTACCCAGTCTCTTTCTGATCTTATCTGAGGCCTGCAGTTCTTTTAGATGTTCCACTAGGATCTGCTGTAAGTTCGTGGAAGAATTTCAACCACTTCTATTCCAAGATTATGGATATAATGGCTCTTCTTGTGCATTCACTAAAGACCCAGAACCTCAGAAACGTCTTTGTTTTCAACTTACAGACACCATGTTTCTTTTTTATTTTAATCGCCTCACTGTGTGTTGAGACCTTTTAGCAATCTTCTCCTAGGTTCCAAGTGATGTTTAGATTCATTACATCTTGGTGTGACTAGTATAAATGTACCCAATTTATCAATTAAATTTGGTTAAATGTTTTACTAAGTGAATCAGAGTGTTATCCATTTTGCGCAATACTGCAGGGAGATATTTGATATATTGTTACATTTTGCCAAGAGGAATATATACAATAGACATATTTTTCTTCAATAAAATTTTACGTAGCTCCTCATGTATCTATTGTCTCTTACAAATGCCTGACTATGAAAACGTGAAATCTAGCTTGTCTATTTTATAGCTGTGATCTAACCTAATACCACTGCATTTGACCATCTAAAGACCACCATATTTACCAGCCATTGCTCATTCTTTACCTTCAGGAAAAGAAAGGGTTAGGGTTAGGGTTAGGGTTAACCCTTAGCTGTAAGCCATCCACCATGGAACTCATCAACAACCTGAACATTTCAGCAAACTTCAATAAACACAAATGGAGAATTTGTGTGTTAGTCAAACAAGCCAAAGGGGAAATTCTTTATGAGGGAGAAGACTGGTTTTCCCAGATTCTGTGAGGCTTAACTATAGATGCCTCAAAGCTTCAGATTCCCTATTTCGATCTTCAGCTGAATTTTCTGCTCATGTTCTCTGCATGTTCTTCTTGTGCTTGTTTGGATTTCCTCTGGGTGCTCGGGTTGCTTCCTGCCTTACAAAAACATACCGGTGGACTGGGTGAATGGATGAATGCGAATGTATGTGTTCATGGTTTGTTGGTTTCACTGTTATCCTGGCGTCTATATAATGCTTACTGGAGCACGTAATGGTGGATTTGTGAGGACATTCTGTTGTGTCACTGCTTTTTGTCAGCTTTCACTCGTGTCTATGGGAGTGTGTGTGTGTGTGTGTGTGTGTGTGTGTGGACTAAAGACCCCCGAAATAGGCACAGCAAAACCACTGGGAGAGGAAGTAGTAGTGGTAATAGTGTGTATATGTATGTGTATGGGTGTGTTTGTGTGTGTGGTTGGGGACAGACACTGGCTGACTTTTATAAAAGTAGGTTTGGCCTATGGTTGATTTCCTGTTTTTATTAGGGAAGGGATTACTTATCCTGCAAACACCTCTGATAAGATCAGACATGCAAAAGCCCTGAATGCACCTACATGACACACCTGGGGGTGGAGATGGAAAACATAAAAATCACCTGTCGGACATGTTTGAGTGCTGACTGTTTGTTTTTATATATAAATATATATTTGATCTTCAGAAAGGAAGTGAAAATATCTGACATACTTCCTCATATTGGTTGATGGTGTATTGCACAAGCTTTTCGGAGATTTGCCAGACAACACACACACACACACACACACACACACACACACACACACACACACACATACCCTATCTTCCAGTTTAATAATAGAAGGAAATAAAAGTTTTATGGGTTTTGAAACCCATCATACGATAACTGTATGATGGTAAAGCCGTAATAAACTTCATTTGCGTAATGGAATCGGATTTGTTTTCTCAGTCACAGCATTTATATGTGGGTCACATGTTTTCTAGGCTGGAATTTCTCCAGCCCACTTTGTGTGGCTTTTTGTGTTTGTTTTGCCTGTCTCGGTTTTTTGTTCATGCCAGTAAAAGTCTGTGATGAGTCCTGGCATGAGATGGAGCAGTAACGTGATGGAGTACAACTCACAGACGGCCATTGTTGTTTTGTCTGCACTTGCTGGTCAATAGGAGTCCTCGCCCCTGCAGCTTGGACTCTTTGACCCTGTGCATTTTTAATAGCCTGGTCATGCCCAATGGCCAAATGTGACTTCGACAAAAAAGTGGAATGAGGTAATATAAATACAGCCCCATTCAGCCCCCGACCACCCTGCCCCCATCCAAAATAAGAAAGACCACATTCATGCAACGAGATTACTTGTGACAACAGTGAAAAAAGCTGTCCCCAGATGTCAACAACTCCAAGCTTTTTGACTCCAAACATGGCGGTTCAGGCTAGCATGCAACCATGACTAGCACAAGTGTATAACAATCAGCCAGCTTCCTCTAAGCGTCTTTAGCTGCCCTTGTTAGCTAGAAGCATTATACAATTTACAATTGAATAAACTGCGAGAAATTCCATGAGATGAGCGACTTACGTTTCTGTGAAAAAGAAACAGCACACTGTCGAGTAAATATGTCTATATTCTTTTCGATCGGACTCTAATACAGGCATTGCCTGAGTTATGATGGAGATATGTTCTGATGATACCAATGCAACTTCAAATTATCGTTGAGTCAAGACATGGCCTAGCTTACCCAGGAATCTTAAAGAATTGCGATCAGTGTGGGGTAGTATACTGTAATTTGTTCATAATTAAATATATTACAGCGAATTATTTAGTCAAAAACAGCAATTTACAGTACTGTAATGCATAATCCATATCATCTAATATAGTAGATATATATGTGACAGGGGACGAGTAGATGAGCACCAGTTAACGAGTGGAAGGTGGAGCTGGATGTGCTCTGTTTTTTGTGTCTGGTGATGCCAAGAAGAGACAAGAGCTTTGAAACACAAAAAACACAGAAAAAAAAATTAGCTTAAACACTGAGACAACTGAACTCTGTTGACCACTGGCGAAAGTAAAACATCTCACAAGGCAGGAGATGCGTACATCCTGACAGCATCCTAAGATATTGTACAGAATATGTGCTGCTTGCCTGTAAACTTTTTATTTTACAATTTAGTCGCGTCGCTATCATCATAGTTATCAAGATCGTAAAGTTGAACCATCATAACTTGGTGACTACTTGTATTTTAAAACAGACAGTATAACTCATTTAAAGGGGGAGAGGGTTTAATGTTATTTCATGTATCTGAGTTATTGACTGTTAAAGTGTTGGATTCTTGTGCTAATCGTGAACATGGCCAAAGTTTCAAAATAGGATTTAGAAATATGATTGCATTCTTTCTAATGCAAAATACAATCTTTTTTTTTGTGTGTGTGGCCCTTCAAGACATCATTGTATGGGCACTTCTCCCAGACACAGCAAACCACAGTAAGAGCAAGAGAGCGCCCACTGTACAGGACTCGCTGGTCTCCAAAGAAGTTTTTGAATGCGAAGGGAGGAGAACCTTGTTCTAACCACATAGACACTTCCGTTTGTAGTTGTCGTAGCTGCTGTTGTTCTCAATGTTCTCGATGTTCAAATGCACACTCAGGGTCCGATTCTGGATCAGATATACAGTACAGACCAAAAGTTTGGACACACCTTCTCATTCAAAGAGTTTTCTTTATTTTCATGACTATGAAAATTGTAGATTCACACTGAAGGCATCAAAACTATGAATTAACACATGTGGAATTATATATGGAATTATATACATAACAAAAAAGTGTGAAACAACTGAAAAATGTCATATTCTAGGTTCTTCAAAGTAGCCACCTTTTGCTTTGATTACTGCTTTGCACACTCTTGGCATTCTCTTGATGAGCTTCAAGAGGTAGTCACCTGAAATGGTCTTCCAACAGTCTTGAAGGAGTTCCCGAGATGCTTGGCACTTGTTGGCCCTTTGCCTTCACTCTGCGGTCCAGCTCACCCCTAAACCATCTCGATTGGGTTCAGGTCTGGTGACTGTGGAGGCCAGGTCATCTGGCGCAGCACCCCATCACTCTCCTTCTTGGTCAAATAGCCCTTGATGCCTTCAGTGTGACTCTACAATTTTCATAGTCATGAAAATAAAGAAAACTCTTTGAATGAGAAGGTGTGTCCAAACTTTTGGTCTGTACTGTATATATATGTGACTGGATCTGATTGTTAGTCGTGGTTAATTTAAGCCTATAAAGTTCCTGTTTTATTTGTGGCGATGTAAACGTTCACAGACAATCTCATCACAAAATCTGCACGTGTTTGTGACTCTTTAGCGCCACCCACGCCACACCTCCTGGAGATCGGCAGTTTTCAGAGAGAAGCATAACGAAGGGTAGAATACTACTCTACAGCTACTCAAGATAAACATGAGATTGGCCGAGGCTGTGTTTTACAGTATGTCCCTTTTTTAAAGTGAGAAGTGCTGCTGTGTTTACTGCTGATGTTGTGAGCAGCCATGTTGATTTGATGGCAATTTCTGTTTTACCAGTAAGGCCTTTAGAGGTTTTTTCCCTGGTTGTAAATCAGGAAATGAGTTATGACCTTTAAATGCAGCATTAATTAAGTTGTGTGTGTGTGTGTGTGTGTGTGTGTGTGTGTGTGTGTGTGTGTGTAGACACTGCTTCTAATCCACAAACCTTTGCTTCAACATGTCTATGTATGTACGAGATAGAATGCTGATTGAAGTAGAAACTGTCCTTTAAACTCCTTTGGTTATTTATCTGTGTGTGTGTGTGTGTGTGTGTGTGTGTGTGTGTGTACATTGAGGCAGCGTTACATTAAACCCTCATATCGATCCTGTTAGTGACATCACTGTCTCATGCGTGCATTTCCCGAGCATGACCTTTCAGAAGCATTGGAGTGAGGCGTGTGTGAGTGTGTGCGTGTGCGAGTGTGTGTGTGTGTGAGTGTGTGTGTGTGTGTGTGTGTGTGTGGTTGTTTGCTGGTGGAAGACCATTTAAGGATTTGCTTTCAGTCTAGATCTCTTTTGTAGGTTTGGGTTACATCCAGTCCGCCTTTTGAAAGACACTAATCGAACGGTCCACATTAGTGAGAAGGACGGAAACCGAGCCTTTTGTCGAGTGAATGACATCAGCTTTATATCCAACTCGAGCTCAGAAAACAGACAGAGATGAAGATATGGACGGGTTTCACAGGGACAAAAGAAAACCGACCGTAGTTCAGTTTTTCCTGATGGTGCTGAATAAATATTGACTGTCTCTGTAATGTCTAAATCTCGGTCAAAGCCCCGGCATTTGATTATCTGATGATAAAATGTGCACTTTGGTCAAATAAATGTGTGTTATTTAAGATCTGTTAACAGTTTTCTAAATTAGGTCTCTTGAATATGATGGGTTTAATATTATTTCTTCATTTTTTTTAGCCCAACTCTGCCCATATACACTAAGCCCCTCCCCACATTTCCCACTGAAGTAAAGATGAAATTATGTGGCAAATAATGGGGTGGAGTTGAGTGACGTTTGGGGGAGTGGCTATAACATGATTGACAAAGGCCAAACACAAACTAGCTCTCTGGCCATGAGGCCAGTTTTCCTAAAAAATTCCAGCTATGGGAATGAAGGCTTGAACCATTAGTCAATTCTATATATTTTTTTCATGCTATTTTAACTATTAAGTAAGCAAGCAAGATAGTATTAGATGATATCAAAAAGATTTAAGACTAGTTTTATAACATGCCAACAGATGGCAGCACAAGGTTGCACGCACAGTCACAGGGAACACCAACTTATATAAGTCATTGTGCCAAAAGACATTGTCCTGTGTACATCAGGGGCTGTGCATCTGGTGCAATTCTGATTCCGTGAGTTTCTATCTGGAAACAACAAGATCTCACTTCTGCACCCACCCCAATGACCAGATATACCTCCTGCTGACTTCACCCGCTTCCTGAAGATAAAGATCCAGCTTAAAGGTTGGCGTTTTTGTACCCCATTCGGTGATCCAGGTCGAATTGCAGAAGGTGTTTGACACACACACAAAAAAAAACTTCCAGGACACATTCCAGAAGTGTCAGGAACACTGGAAATGCTGTATTTCTGTGCAAGGAGACTATTATGAATGTGACGGTGACAGTGTGAAAACGTATGGTAAATATTATACTTTCTTGTAAATAGAGCTAGTCTCCAAATTATTTTATACCATTTTAACATCGTACACCATGGTAACATTGTATACATAGTTTGTGTGTATGCGATTGGGTTTGTTTCTGTGTTTCAGAAAGAATATGCACGGTTTACATTTACGCCATTTGGCAGACGACATTTTCTTATCCAGAACGAGCAGTTAAGCATAAAGAGCTTTGCTCAAGGGCCCAGCAGTGGTAGCTTGGTGGTTCTGGGATTTGAATTCATGACCTCCTGTTTCAAAGTCTAATGACTTTGAGCTGCCACCTCGATTGTGGAGTGTTCTCCTGCAGAAGTGAATTCAGAGAGTGTTAAAACCCAAGGAGGAAAATCCAAGAGGACTTTCTAGTATTTTCCTTCTCCTCTATTGTAACAATAACCCAGATACACCTCTTATGGCGATTATAACGAGCGCACGTGTCAGGGATTAGACCAGGGGCAATACCACGATGTCTGTTTTACTGTTTAAAATGATTGCGTAGGCATGCAGGATTTTAACGTACGGTAAGACGATGAACCACGTACAGAAGAAATGTCTGAAAGACTTTTTTTTGCATTCTGTACGGACACTATATGATCAAAGGTTTGTGGCCACCTGAGCGAAAGACTCGTATGAGCTTTTTCAACATCCCATTCCACATTTTAGTTCCTATTTGGTGTTACACATCTGCTTTGGACAGCAATTATTGTTATAAACATTACAATCTAATAGGGGTATTATTGTTCTCTCACACACTCTCGTGTTCTCATTTCCTTTCGTTATCGCTGTGAAGGACAATATGAGCCAGGTGAGAGTCTGCATACAAAAGAAACCTGAAAAAACTGAAAACATGAGTCGTTTAAAGCGATGTAAAAGTGCCCTGTAGATAATTCCTGTGTTGATTCAGCAAGAACATCCTGCACTCATGATCTTTGTTTAGGAGAATTGCGACAGCTCTAGTCTAGTTCATCGCTTCCGTGTGTCAGAGCGTTTAGTTGTATGTTTAGCCTCGTGTGTGTGTGTGTGTGTGTGTGTGTGTATATGTGTGTGTATACTGTTAAAAGGGTCTATAATGGTTTATTTGGTTATAAAAGCCTTTTGCCTTTTCCTGGTTGCCAGGTCAGTCAGATTAACCTGTGGATAACAGTGTACAGATGTCATGTCATGGATCGACCAAAAAAGCCAGGGATTTTTCATACTGTTGGGGTGGCCAGGTAGGGGCCAGTAGTTACTCTGGGGTGGCCTAGAAAATTATTCAAACATGGCACTCATACAACATTAAAATCCTTTTTTTTTTTTTTTTAAGTATTGTAGGTGTCCAAATCACACTGAATAAAGTTGTAGCACAATTTGTATGTAGAA
This sequence comes from Silurus meridionalis, assembly GCF_014805685.1. Lineage (NCBI taxonomy): Eukaryota > Metazoa > Chordata > Actinopteri > Siluriformes > Siluridae > Silurus > Silurus meridionalis. The sequence goes on along the minus strand of NC_060893.1, from coordinate 3,370,254 downwards.
CAAAAATTAGAACAATGTAGAACAAAAGCGCACAAAAGGTCACAAAATATGAACGTCACAGAATCTGGTGTAACGCCGGCATGCCAGTACTACGAACTAACTCTCGTATTGCTATGACTTTATTCTTGCAGTGCTACGACTTTTTTTTAGCACCACCCATATAATTCTACAGCACCACACATATTATATTATAATTATATTATAACTGTTTATGTTTACAAGTACACTCTTCTTTATAGTTCTCTTTTTTGCACATTGTACTGTATATCATTTTTATTTGTATAGCGCTTTTAACAATGAACATTGTCTCAAAGCAGCTTTACACAGATAATGTGGTGATTAAATGTAAATATGTTCTTTGTAAGTATGTTTGTCCCCGATGAGCAACTGTGGCAAGGAAAAACTCCCCGAGATGGCAAAGGAAGAAACCTTGAGAGGAACCAGACTCAAGAGGGAACCCATCCTCATCTGGGTTGCACCAAATGTCCATTTGAAGCATATATGCAAAGTTGCGGGGTACAGTGATGATGATCAGAAGCAAACTGCACTCCCGAGTCAGTGCAGCAGACCGCTGACACCAACTACAGTCCAATCCGTCCTCAAAAGCACCCGTTCTACTCCGGAATTACATGGAACCACCCAAGGTGTTGATGAGAGACCGTCCCGAGCTGCACAGAAGTGTGAAGATCCACGGAGGGAGAGGGGCAGGAACAGTGGTCACTGGAGCCTCAGGAGCATGTTTAACTCGACCGAGAGAGAGAGAGAGAGAGAGAGAGAGAGGGTGACGGGAAGAGAAGGATATGGATTATTAAGTGTAACTATTGGTGTATGAAAGTTAATGTCACTGTGCAGTTTGGACTCCGGCAAGACTCGCTATGGCAGCATAACTAAAAGAGAGAACCAGAAGGTAACACAGACATGAGGGATCTCTGGGATAAGAGACGACCCACCACACCACCGTTCAACAAACCTGAGTGAACGTGTGAATGTGAGGGGACGACAGCATACAAATATACCAGTTCACCAAACACTCTATATCCATGCGCCCTCCAGATCTGTGCCTTTACCTAAGAAAAATCTACTGATAAAAGGCTTGACTAAATAAATAAGTTTTCAACCTCGACTTGAACACTGAGACTGTGTCTGAGTCCCGAACACTGATTGGAAGGCTGTTCCATAACTGTGGGGCTTTATAAGAAAGATCTGCCCCTGCTGTAGTCTTCATTATTTGAGGAACCAACAGATAGCCAGCACCTTTTGATCTAAGTAGGCGTGGAGGATCATACTGGTACAGAAGTTCACTCAGATACTGCGGTGCGAGACCGTTAAGTGCTTTATCGTCAGTAGTAATATTTTATAATCAATGCGAGATTTGATTGGGAGCCAGTGTAGACTAATTAAAACAGGGGTGATGTGGTCATATTTCCTAGATCTAGTGAGGACCCTTGCTGCTGCATTCTGGACTAACTGAAGCTTATTTATGCACTTACTCCAACACCCAGACAGTAAAGCGTTACAGTAGTCTAATCTAGAAGTAACAAAAGCATGAACTAGTTTTCTGCATCCTGTAACGACATCATATTTCTAATCTTAGCAATATTTCTAAGGTGAAAGAAGGCGATTCTGGTGATATTATTCACGTGAGACTCAAAGGAAAGACTCGGGTCAATAATCACACCAAGGTCTTTGACAGCCGTACATGCTGAAACAGAAACACCATCCAGAGATGCTACATAATCGGAAAGTTTATTTCTAGCTGCATGTGGTCCTAGTAAAAGTACTTCTGTCTTGTCTGAGTTGAGCAGAAGAAAGTTATTAAGCATCCACTGTCTAATGTCCTTTACACACTTCTCAACATTGTTGAGCTGATCTAGCTCATCTGGCTTTGCTGAAATATATAATATATAATTATAATTTGCACATTTTTCTTTGCTGCTGTAACATGAATCTTTATTCTTGTAGTGGTACGACTTAATTCTGACTTAATTCTTGTAATTTCTACTTTTTTTTCTTATTGCAATGCCTTTATTCTCATATTGCGACAACTGAAGTCTTTAAGTACTACGACTTTATTCTCTCAATTTCTTTTACACGCCAAAATAATGCCATTGTACAATGCTGTATAACGTGCAATTGCTACAATATTCAAATTTGAATTAAAATTGTTACAAATTTGACATAAAATGTACATAAATGTTTTATCATTGATTACCGGTGAGTTTCGCAGTCCAACCATTATCATATAGACATGATCGAGGTTCTCCTTTGAGAAATTATTTTCGTCTTTTAACAATTTTGAGCATATGCCCCTGCACTTCACATGTCACAAGGGATTTGTGTTTCCCTGGAATCTGAATGCTGATGGTATTAAATGCGATCTGAGGCATTGTGAACGCAGCTTTAACTGTTTCCTCGAAATTCCTTAGAAAACACCTTCCCTATTGTCTTCTTGTTTACTTCCTTGTCTCAAATTTCCTGCAAAACAAATCCCTGTAAAGGCTGTAAACAGCTGATTTCATAAGAGGTGTTCAAAAAGGTGCACACACACACACACACACACACACACACATGCAAACGCACAGTAATTTAATGTGATTGACAACCGAATTTTACTTAATTTTAATGGGTGTTAACAAGAACGAATTCCTTCTTCAAAAGAAGTCTCACTATCTCTCTCAGTCTATCTCTCTCTATATATCTTTGCCTCTCTCTCTCTCTCTCTCTCTCTCTCTCTCTCTCTCTCTCTCTCAATTTATTGTTTTTATTGGCATCCCAAAAAAATTTTTTCGCATTGCAGAAGCATTAAGAATAACACATAAAAATTATTTAGAACTTTTAAAGAACTAATAAAGTAGCCTTTGTTTAGAAATAATGAATTAGATTAGATTAGAACTAATAAAAGAAAATATTAAATATATATAGAACTGAAACAACAACAACAACAACAACACCACAGAAAAATACTGAGCTTAGAGTTTGAAACCGTATTTACATGTAATGGATTTGGGGACTTTGGATCTTAATGGTTAGTTGTGTCAACAATGATTTCATACGACTAACACCAGAATATGACTTCATTTGAAAGGGTGTTAATAATAAAGAGCTCCTTCTTCAAAAGAAATCTCTATCTCTCTTGCTCTCAATGGTACAGCGGTAAAAGTTCTCCAGTATCCTGTAGCACAGACGGGACTTTTTAAGTCTCCTCAGAAAAAACAGGTGCTGTTGTGCCTTTCAGATCTGGATAGAAGAAGCAGGCGAGATCCTCTGAGATGTGGACTCCATGGAACTTAAAGCTGGGAACACGCACAACAGCAGCTCAGTTGATGTGAATGGGAGCGTGAGTGTGATTCGTCTAAAATCCACAATTACCTCTTTTGTCTTCTTGGTGTTGAGTTTGGGGTTATTGTCCTCACATCATGTAACTAGGTGCTGGATCTTCTTCCTGTAAGCCGTCTCATCGTTACCTCTTATCAGGTCTACCACCGTGGTATCATCTGCAAGGATGCTGTTTGAGGCATAGGCAGGTATGCAGTCATGGGTGAAAAGAGAGAATAGAAAAGGAGACAATACACATCCCTGAAGAACCCCAGTGCTGAGTGTGAGACTGAAGGAGGTGACGGTGTTCAGTCAGACGGACTGTGTTCTGTTCATAAAGAGGTACAGGGTCCAGTTACAGAGATGTGTGCTGATGTCAAGCTGTTTTAGCTTCAAGATTAGCTTGGAAGTGCTAACAGTGTTAACAGCTGAGCTGAAATTACCAAACAAAATCCTGGCAAGTGTCTTCCCCATCGCTCAGTGGCAAATCCATCTTTAATTCAACCAATGGCTGGAAGGTCAAAGTTGAAGTAGACCAAAAACAATGTTTTTAAAAAAGCAGTTAAGGAATCTTGAGTCGCCATACAATCGCATGTGTTCTGCTTTTACAAAACTACAGCACATGATTTTGCTTTACTGTCGATACAATTTTCATGCCATTGTCATTGATTGATTTTGTAGATTTGACCAAAATCAAAAAAGGAGTGTGTTTACATCTGTGAGAAATACTAAGAACGTTCCAGTCCAGGGAGTGTAGGTGTAGTTCTAGATAACTGTGTGTGTGTGTGTGTGTGTGTGTGTGCCACATTTACAGCTGAACACCACACTCTGGCAACCTTCCATTGTCTCCTGATCTGTGGTTGACCACATGCCTCTCATTTCTCCACCATCAGCCAGTTCAGCGTCTGGGTGTGTTTCTTGCTCGCTCTCACACCTCTCTCTCTCTCTCTCACACACACACACACACACACACACACACACACACACACACACACACACACACAAAGCAGCTGCTCTTTGACATGCAGCAAAACTTCAATAGAGGACGAAGAGGATGAGGATGAGGTTGTAGATTCCTACACAGAGACAAGATGCTGTTATGTAGTTCCTGTGCATTAGATTTTGTTTTCTGCACCTCCCCAACAATGTATACGCATTACCTTTTACAGGGTTTTATGTTCCGTTCCTGACATAAGACGGAAGTTGAATTGGTCTCGACTCTCGTGCTAAATAGCCGAATAAACTGCAGGATGGATCTAATTTCAGCTCATCTCACCTCTATACAAAAAGAATCAATTAGGGACCATCAAGTCTATGGGGGGTGTAGCTCAGTGGTTAAGGTGCTGGGTTACTGATCGGAAGGCAGAGGGGTTCAAGCCCCAGCATGGCCAAGCTGAAACATTTGGGCCCTTGAGCAAGGCCCCTAACCATCTGTGCTCCAGGGGCACTGTATCATGTCTGACCCTAGCCTGCAAACAAGCTGGGTTATACGAACAAAAGAATTTCACTGTGCTGTAACATATATATAACAAATAAAGGATACTCTATTTATTAGGGATATCGTGGCTGAGCTAAAATTAAATACATAGATAAATGAATCAATAATAATTATAAGCCAACTATATAAACTATGTACAAAATAGGCACTATTTTATATATAATGTACTATATGTACTGTACTATATTATACAATACGATATATTGTACGCATATGTTCTATTGTACGTGTTTCTGTGTGTGTCTATGTTTATAAAAAGTTGGGATAGCGTGATTGTTTTTTTTTTACACATAGCTCACAGAATATCAGCCTCTCGTCCATGCCTGAGCTGGTTCTGTTCCTGTCTCGGCGTGGATTTCGGTGTGCTTCACTGTGAAGCTTCAGCTGTTAATCAGAATCTCGGCCGTAACATTCTTCCCACTGACACCAACACATCGGCATTCTTTCATTACCATCAGGCAGGGGGTTTGAACAAATGCGGGAGTGTAGAGTTTCCAAAGGATCCCAGAAACATGAGTGTGATCTCGAACCTGCCTTATTCTAGAATTCCCCCACACACACACACACACACACACTTTCTGATATGTATTAATGACCAGATTCTCTGAATGTCCATGATGAAGCTCATCTCCACTTTTATAATCCAAGATGTGAAATAAACACGGCAATGCGAATATGAATCATATCCGGGCATTCACACACTCGTTTACATGAAAACCAACTGTGAAAATGGTGTATTACTAACTATTACACTGTGTACACAATAAACTCATTCAAGCATCATATTAAACCACACTGCAGTAAAAAACCAAGCTACATCTGATACCATGCTCCTACTTTATTTTCAAATGGGCTTATTCATGATCTTATATGCATATCATATTAGCTGCACAATATCCTGCAGGATTAAAAAACATCTTCATCTGTCACCTATAAACAATCTTTTCCCATTGCCAGAGTCCAAATCTATATACGTTACATGGAACAAAGTTTGTTAGTTATTTCTGAACATTCCATTCCACATTTAGTCTCCAATTGCTCTTATAATAAGCTCCACTCTTCTGGGAAGATGTTCCACTAGATTTTGTGGAGATTTGTGGAGCCACAAGGTACTGATGTAGGTGAGGTGCAGAAGCCTGGGGTGCATTCAGTGTTCACATTCCTTACATGGATCTGGCTTTGTGCACAGGGACACTGTCATGCTGGAACAGTTTTGGGGCTCCTAGTTCAAGTGAAGAGAAGATTTCATGCCAAGAGCAAGAGATACAAATAATTTGAGCACTAACCTGATCCCCTTCTACTATGTTTGATGAAGAATGCATGATTTTCCCTCTGAAAGAAACTTGTCTCAGATTTAGCCTGGACAAAGAACCTTTCTGAAGTATGTGTGAAACTCTCTGAGGAATAAGACCTGACCTTCGTATGTGATTGTGACTGAAAGGTCTGGCCTGGTCACAGTAAGGGCTCTGATTGGTCAGGTCTGTCTCAGTCTAAAGGATTGTAGCAGCTTGCTGTCATTTCTTTTTACTCTTTATCCGTTTTGACAACTAATAAATCCCTGTTCAGTAACTGACACACCAATACTGCAGTCCAGCGTTATATATAGTGTCTGTGAAAAGTCTGGAGACGGAGTGTTTATGGTTTTTCAGAGATACATGCATGTTCTTGTTGCTTCTATGCAACAAACTCAGCAATGTAACAACTGAAGATTTCCTTTGGCCAAACAAATCTAACAAATGTCCAGAACTTTATTTTCATTGAAAAAAATACTCTTAGCTCACTAGCTTTAAGATAAGATAAACCTTTATTCGTCCCACAGTGGGGAAATTTCTAACAAACTCTTTACAAACTCTTGGCAGCTGGACAGCGAGTTTCTCCAAACATTCAGCTGAAATACTTTGCCGTGTCTCAAAGATGTTCTTCACTTCACCGTTTGCTCTCTAAATGATGCTTACAGAGCTTACAGACTCATCATTTTTTTGTATGGTGAAGTCGGTTCCAATGACCTGCAGTCCAGACTGAATTGTATGATATTGAAGTATGGAATGGGAACCACGTTGGTTTAGGATTCCTTTCACTTTCTGGAACCTTCTCTGCTCCAAAACAACCCCAAACTATTAAGCTTCCACCTCCATGCTTGACTGTGGGGGTGAGGAAGTCTGATCACATCTTTTCTCCTGCCCTCTGTCTTACACAAGTTCTTCTGTTAGAGACTTTGTACACAAAACTGTCCAATTCTTGTGTGTTTGTGCATAGAAACAAAAGATCATGCACATGTTTTAAAAACCATTTAAAACTTGGTGTTTGCACACTTTTGACAGATGCCGTATGTCGGCATGCTTGACGTGCGAAGTGGAAAAATACAGGAACGCCTCTGCAATGTACTGTGTTCGCTCTGCTGAAGCGTGTAAAGCTCATAAACGCTCTAACTGCAGTGTTATTTGCTTCCAGGCGTGCCGGTTGATGATTACCTCCGAGAACACAATGATTAGTAGGTCAGTGGTATAGATTCAACCGGGAATTGTATGTCTGTATATCAACTGTTCTAACGTCAGAACCTCTGTAACGTCGATTCTAAGCAGAAAAGTGTACTGTGTTCACAGCGAGCAAGAGCGGCCATGTAGATTTAGCGTCAGTCAGTCAAATTAGTAGTTGAGAAGACAAGCCCAAGCTGAGGGAAGAAGATTGTAGGTAGAATATTACATGATTACCATATACATCTCATTTATCAGTTGGAAATGAAAATACAGATTATTTATAAATATTTTAATGCTACTTGACTACTTGAACTATAGTCGACAACTGAGAATAAGAACTATTTTAAACATCCCATTTCACATATAGTCCTCATTTGCTTTTATAAAAAGCTCCACTCTTCCGGGAAGATCTTCCAGTAGATTTGTGGAGATTTGTGCTCCTTTAACTTCAAGGGTGCGAGTAAAGTCAGCTTTAATGTTACTCAGAAGCACAAGTAGTCTCAAAGAGTGATTCATTCATTTTCATGAGCGAAGCATCGCAAAAATCACCATAGGTTATGTATAGATAACAGAATTGAGTAGTTTACCCCTAGACTCTTCTAGCCTGAGGCGTTTGTTCTTTTATCACGTGACTCCCATAGACACTATGACGTTACATATACATACTGTATATAAATTATTAGATTTATAGTCACAGTTTGTGTATGTATACGTGTTGGGGGATCTACAAAGGAATTAAATGACAAATAAAATATTTGTTAATTTTATTGGATGGATGGATGGATAGATATATGCTAACTGTAGTATCCTGTTGGATGTTTGGATTTGAACTAATCACAGTTCAAAGACAACGTATGTTTTGTTACTATTGGCTATATCACTTACAGGTGGGGAATTTTAGGATGAAAAATATTTGATTGAGCTGTTGATCAGGAAAAGGAAACAGAAAATTAGCAAAACATTTCATAGTAAACACAAGTTCCCTCAAAAAAGAAAATGACAAGAAAATAGCCATAAAACCATTGGAAACAAGGAAACTTTGTGGAAACTACAGAAAAGGACAGTAGATGAGATGTTGTATGGTTTAGAGACAGTGGCATTAACTAAAAGACAGTAGGTGGAGCTGGAGGTAGCAGAGCTGAAGATGTTGAGGTTTTCATTATGAGTGACGAGGCTGGACAGGATTAGAAACGAGTTTATTAGAGGGACATGTAGGATGTTTTGGAGACACGGTGAGGGAGGCGAGATTGAGATGGTTTGGACATGTGCAGAGGAGGGACATGGGGTATATCAGTAGGAGAATGCTGAGGATGGAGCCACCAGAAAGGAGGAAAAGAGGAAGACCAAGGAGGAGGTTTATGGATGTAGTGAGGGAAGACATGCAGGTAGTTGGTTTGAAAGAGGCAGATGTAGAGGACAGGGGGGTATGGAGACGGATGATCCGCTGTGGCGCCCCCTATTGGGAGAAGCCAAAAGAAGAAAAAGAAGAAGACAAAGAAGGACACTGGAGTGGACCCTACAACAAAACTTTAGAAGGAATAAGCACAAAACACAATTCTACAGAGAACGAGGACCAAACAACAGCGAAAGGACAAACCAAACCAAAAAAGGTCTTCAACTTTACGTTTGATAGCGGTAAGCCGATAAGAGCTCAGATTCAACTAAAATATTTTTATAAACAATTTGTCAAAAGGGAAAACGGAAACTTGTTATAAACTTAACAAACAAACCTGACCAAAAGTTTTCTGAAAAAGCACAAAAGCTGCACAACTCTATAGCAAATAAAAAACTTGAAATAAGAGAATTGTTGTCATTCACTCCTCCTGACTGAATTTAACTATACCATCACTATTTAGATCATAGAAACACGAACAGCATCATCCATGGCACCTTCAGCAATGGGGACTGGAGCTCACACCCTTTCCCTACCCCTATACACCCAAACTGAGAAGAGCAAACAACAACACTTCAACACTTACACTTCAAACAGTAAGGGCAAAACCATAACCACAAACCTGCTTTTCTACACAGAATGCCAAACTGTATGGCACACAGCTTTCTGCAAACTATTGGAATCAAACATGGAATCTGTAAATGCAGACAACTGTGCAGTTATAAGGATTCAGTAAAAGACCCAGAGAACAGGCACCTGACAGTCAACTTCTACCTTCTAAACTTCTACTTCTAATTAAAAACAGAGAACAGCATCCTTCCCCCAAACCCAGGACTACACAAGACAGTTGTTCAAGACAGAGAAACTCTTAAAAAAGACTTCAACGAACTTAAACAGATAATGGGAAAGAATTTTCAGAAATAAAAGAATACATGAAGAGAAAGCTAACAGGCTTCAAAGTTGAGCTACAACAAAGGGACACACAAATAGAGACCCTAACAACACAGATGAGGTGTCTCTCTACCGCGGCAAAGAGCCCCAAAGAGCAACCTCCCTGCCCATCCCCAACACCTACACAGCCAAACCCCAGCAACAAATCTCTACCATCCACCCAACCATCACAATCTAGCTATAGCCAAAAGGAAGTGGACACACCTGCAACCAACAGCAACCTAGAGGCGAAACCTCCTAATATTAGAACAGCTACAATCCTAGTTGAGAAACAGCCACTGAAGACAAAGGCTGACATTGCCATCCTCATGGACTCAAACAAAAAGTTCCTGCAAGGGAAAAACTCTTTGTTCCAGGTCGAAAGACAACAAGTTTGGTGCCCAAAAACAGGTGAGACCCTTAGAATACTTTCTAAATCAAGCTTTGGCATACCCTCAGAACATACACACATGTACCAACAACCTGAGAAGAGAACAAGAGAGAATCGGGCAGCTGATCCGCAGAGTAGCAGAGAAGGATACAGAGACCTATCTCAAACAAAGGTCATCATATCTACCCTCCAACCCTGCAGAGACATCCACCCAGACACTATTCATAGAGTCAACGCTAACATCTCCAAAAGATGTTCAGGCCTTCCCAATGTGCATCTGGCTCATCACCCCACCATCACAATAAGAGACCTGTATGACCATGTACATATAAGGAAGGACAAAGTCAAAGTGTTTGCAAAAACACTGAAAGACACAGCATGAGGCACACAAACAACTTTAACACCCCTGAAAACAAAACAGCTGTCAACTCACCAAACTCAGATCCAGACAACCCACAGTTTCATCACAGAGAATAACCACCACTGATTGGACAATACCGGGGACCCCCACCCCACACTAAAGTCCAACTCAAAACACCTCACGCACATCACCAGAGACTTCTGCCTACACCGGCACATCAGCAGAAACCCAAAACTGCACCAGATCATCACCTAAGAAGAAAGACTAGGAAGGGACTACAGCTACCAGCAAACAACCTTCAGACAGCTCAGACAGCTGCTAAACTTCATCAGTGTAAAAACCTCTGTCAGACAACATAAACATAATATATCAGGATATAAGGATTACCTAATATTTTTAAAACAAGAACGCGGCCTTTGGACTTAAGAGTTCAAACACAGAATTCCAAAAGAACATCAAAGAGATGGATATTATAATTCTACAGGAGACATGGAGGAGGGTGGGCACCACCATCCACAACCCACCCAACTACAGAAAAATCAACGTACCATCACAAAAACACAGTCCCACAGGGAAAAGACATAGGAGGACAACTAATCTCATACAAATCTAAATTCCACAATCGCATCAACAACAAGGCAAATACTACATGTGGCTTAAAATCCACAAGGAACTGTGCTCATCCATAAAAGACACATTCCTGTGTGCAATGTGCCTCCCACCATCAGGGTCCCCCTAAAACAGCGAAACATATTCTTCACATTAGAGAAAAAGACCAGCCACTTCCAGGCCCAGGAAATGTGCTCATTTGTGGGGACCTGAAAGCAAAAACAGGAATACAACCCGATTTTACCAACACACAGGAGAGTAAATATAATAACAGCAAACTGACTTATATAAATAACACATTCCCTGATCTTTACAGAAATAACCATGAGCATTTACTAAATAAGAATCAAAATAAGGATATCTTTCTGCTTGGGGATTTTAATATTGATTGGTTTTCAAAAAAGTGCTCATTACATAAAAAGTTGATTACAATGGCTAATGTATGCAATCTCAAACAGGTGGTGACACAACCCACAAGAATTACTATGGATAATACGTCTAAATCAACATGTATAGATCATATTTTTACTAATGTTCATGAGCAGTTTCTGTGGGGGTAGGATGCAGTGATCATAACCTGATAGCAATTTCAATAATGATGAAAATTCCTAAACCTAGTGGAAGGATCACGTATCATAGATCGTATAAAAACTTTAAACCCCAGCCTGTTGATGAGATCAATAATTCAAATTGGTCGGCAGTTCTTTAGGAGGAGGATGTAAATGCTTCTCTTAACATTTTTATGGACACTTTTAGTAAAATAGTTGATAAACATGCACCTCTCCGGAAAAGATCTATAAAAATCAACAGCGCTCCATGGTTAGATGAAGAGCTAATGTCCCTCATGAGGCAAAGGGACAATGTCAAAGATCTGGCCTTTAGATCAAAATGTGATGTAGACAGAGCACATTATTGCAAGTTGAGAAACAAAACTACAAAATTAAATAACATAAAAAAGAAAGCATATTATGGACAAAAAATCTCCAATACTATGAATGATAGCAAACAATTGTGGAAAGTATTACAGGAATTGATGTGTAAAAAGCCAAATAATTTGAATATGTATATGGAGACTAATGATGGTGACATTATTAGTAAACCATATGATATTGCCAATCATTTGAATAATTTTTTTATATGCAAAGTAGAACAATTAAGATCTTGTATGACAATGCTAGATATTGAATCTCCTTGTGACAATGTTAGATTTATTATGAGAGGGAAAACTTGCTCCTTGTCATTTTATACTTTTAGTGAGGACAATGTTAAGAAGTTGCTTCTCTCTTTATCTGATGAGAAAACGCCTGGTACTGATCATCTTGATGGCAAAATTTTAAAATTGTTGCAAATATTTTGTGCAAACCAATATGTCACATATTTAACAGATCAGTGCTCAGCGGAGTGTTTCCTAAGCTATGGAAACAGTCTAAAATTGTACCTTTACTTAAAGAGGATAAGGCAGGGTTTATTCCTTCTAATTGTAGACCAATTCATATTCTTCCTGTATTAAGCAAAATATTTGAAAGGTTACTTTTTAATCAAATGTTAGAGTACTTTACATTAAATGAATTGCTTACTAGTTCACAGCATGCCTATAGACCAGGCCATTCAACTAACACTGCATTAGTGCATATGGTTGATCAGTGGCTTACATATATGGAGGATAAAAGACTTGTTGGTGCAGTACTTTTAGATTTTACAGCTGCATTTGATGTAATTGACCATGATATTCTGTTGTCAAAGCTCAAGTATTATGGGTTCTCACAACTGTCTGTTTCACTGATAAGGAGTTATCTTAATGGCAGAACTCAGCAAGTATTTTTAATGGTAGTTTTCTGACAGTAAATGTATATCATGCGGTATTCCACAGGGCAGCTGTTTGGGTCCACTTTTATTTTCAATTTTGTGAATGATTTGCCCCATGTTGTTAGAAATGCAGAAGTTGTACTGTATGCAGATGATGCAAGTTTATTTTGTGCATCTCCTTCAATCACTAATTTAAGTCTGAACCTTCAAAACCAATTAAATTTGATTATCAACTGGGTTAATTTGAACAAATTAGTTTTAAATATTTTCAAAACCAAATGTATCGTTTTGGTACTAAACATTTGTTAAATAAACCTTGTAACCTAAAATGGACTATTGAAACAACTTGAGCAGGTTACTAAAATTAAACTCTTGGGTGTCAAGCTGGATAATCAGCTCTCATGGACTGATCAGATAAATCATATTGTTTCCAGGATGGGCAGAGGCATTGCTTTGTCTAGGAAGTGTGTGCCGTTTGTCCACCCTCAGTCATGAGAACAGTTGTCCAGTCTCTGGTCTTGTCACACCTGGAGTACTGCTCAGTTATTTGGTCCAGTGCTACACAGGAGCACTTGAAAAAACTTCAACTTGCACAGAATAGAGCTGCCAGGGTAGCTCTTGGCTGTTCGTACAGGACCAGTGTGAATGAGATACACACTATATTAGTATGGCTGAAGGTACAGGATAAGGTAAAGATAAGTCTTCTGTGCTAGATGCATAATGCCATCTATAAAAATAATCCCAGATTTATTGTGGATAAATTGGTGTACAGTGGGTATTGCCACCAACATATTACTCGGCAGGTCAGCTCTGGTGATTTAGTTGTTCCTTTTGCACAGTCAAATTGTATGAGGAGAACTGTACTATTTAGATCCTCGGTAGCTTGGAATCAATTGTCAATGTGTATAAGACAAATAAGTAACAGATATTATTTTAAAAAGATGGTGAAAAAATGTATGATTTGTAATGAAAATTATGTGTAATGACTCTAATTGAATTGTATTTATTTTTTTAATAACATATTGTAAAAAGTGTGGTGTGATTGTATATAATATGTTTTGATTTTGTAAAATGGACCCCAGGAAGATTAGCGACCACTCGTGGAAGCTAATGGGGTTCCAAATAAATAAATAAATAAATAAAAAATGGGAACAACATCAGAAAACCATACAGATTGACTGAAAACAGTGCAGAAGAATAACAGAAAGCACTTAGCAGTTAAAAATACAAGTGTTGCTAGATAGCTTGAAATAAGAGAACTGTTGTCATTCACTCCTCCTGACTGAATTTAACTATACCATCACTATTAAGATCAAAGAAACACGAACAGCATCATCCATGGCACCTTCAGCAACGGGGACTGGAGCTCACACCCTTTTCCTACCCCTATACACCCAGTCTGAGAAGAGCAAACAACAACACTTCAACACTTACACTTCAAACAGTAAGGGCAAAACCATAACATTAAAAAAAACACCTAGAAATCTAGCTGTAAAAAAATATAAATTACACATTGGAAAATATCAAAATCAAAATGAAAAACAAAAACTGGAAAAAAAACTGACACCCAAATATAACAAAAAACTGAAAACATTTTCAAATCAAAATCACAGATATACAAATAGTGCAAAAATTCGCCTCCTTTACTGTGAAACACCAAAACAATACAAACATACACTCAGAATCAAAAAAGCAAAATACACACAATAACAGCTAACAATAATTGAGAACTCTATCAACACAAACCAAATTTCAAAAAGTCATTTCCAAAAAGTGTTCAATAAAGTACAGACAAACAGAAAGTGTAAGAAAAATCAAACAATTGGAAACATTTTGAATTAGCGATAAAGGATAACCAAAACCTATTAAACTTTCCAAATAACTAAAAAAGAAATTAAATCAAAATTTAAAAAATCTTAAACCCAAAAAAGGTTTCTGGACATCTGGACCTGATGGGATACTAAACGTAAATATAAATCAAACAATTAATAAATTCCAATTTTTCCATTCTAAAATTATTTAATATGGTTCTGAGTGTAGGTTTCTTAATAAAGCAAAAATTATGATCTTTCAGAAAAGTTCCAGATCCCAGGGAACACAACTCACATTTACATTAGACACTAACACACACACATTACACTACAACTACCTGGGTTTAACAATTACATCCACAGGAAACTTACTGAGGAATAACACACACAAGGTCTTCTATGCCAAAAAAAGGTCAATGTCCTATAGAGATCAAAATGAGAATTTGGCTGAAATTATTAGAATCAACAATTGAGAAATCACAAATCCGAATCAAAAATTTACCAAATGGAAAAAACATCCAATTGAGACCCTGCATGGTAAAATCTGTAAAAAAATATATATTACACGAGCACCCGCACAACAAATTACGCATGCAGGGAAGAATTAGGCAAATATCCACTAATCATAAAGATACAAAAAAAAGGCCAATCAAATGTTTGGAAACATCTCAAACTTAGTGACGCTCACTCATATCACACTATAGCCCTGAAATACCACGAGATAAGCGAAGAAATCAATCCTTTCTCTTAGCTGATCCAGAGCTCCAGTCCTGATGGTTCACTAATGAAAAAAATCACATTCAAACAAATTACAGCTCATATCTATTAAAATTGCATCACTCATTGGCAAACTCAAACAAAACAACAAAGTAAAATGCAATAATATTTGGCCCTCAAGAAAGAATTCAGTATGGCAGACTATCACTTTCAGATAAAAAACAGATACAGACTCAAGCGCACACAAGCTGATTCTAGAGACGGGCAGACACAGAAAAACATGGCTGCCACAGGACGATGAATTGTGTCCACACTGTGATCTAAACCAGATCGAGACAGAACTGCACTTCCTAACAGAATGCACCCAATACACAGATATACAGACAGAATTTTATGGAAAAATCAAGTGCATCCACCACACATTTGAAGCTCCAACAAAAACTGCTGTATCTGTTAGGAGAACACAAGGACTGCTGTGTACAAACCCTCAATCTGCCCTGACATGTAGTTGAACTCATATCACTTTATTATGTTACTTCAATGTACATCTTGTTTGTTTTTTCTTGACTTAATTTCTCTTGTTCTATTTTATTTTATTATTATAATTATTTTTTTTATATTTGTATGGAAATTTCTTTGGCAATACAAATGTAAAATTTTGTCACGCCAATAATGCACACATTTGAAATTGAATTGAAAATTGTTTAGTGACGTGTGATGAGGTCATGTGACGTGCATTAGCTGATAGGTAATGCAGGCTGGTGCAAAATTCTGCCCCGACAACTAACCTAAATTGTTTAAATACGCAAACACCTTCAAAGGCATTCCTGTATCTCTTTCTTTCTCCAACACTTTCCATCAAAAGCAATGCACTCCGAAATGCCCAGAGGGAGAAAACAATGGTGGGTGGGTCCTTTTTAGGAAACTCCAAAAAGAGGAGGAGTAAAGACTCTCTTCTTCTCAAAACGAATGATTAAAAAATCCTTCTAACTGTTAACAATTGAAGTTAATGAAGGAACATGCCGATTTTGTTTTGTTTTTCCTGCATAGTGTAGTCAAGGTGGAAAAGTTCATTGTAAACAGTGTTCGGATAAAATAGCATTTTGTAGATAAGTGACATCATTTCCAAACGGTTATTTCCAGCGTTAGGTTTATTTTACAGAGTAAGGAATGCAAATCAAGGATGCACTCTTCCTGGAAAGTGGAGAAAAAATATTTATTTTTAAGAATACAAGAGCAATCGGTGATTGTATAACTTCCCCCTCACCCAGGCTCAGTTCAGCATGTCTTGACACGTCCCTCCAGCCTCATTTAACCTGCCTGAGTGGGCCTCCATTTCCTGGCTATTTATAGCGTGCTTAGAGTCTGAGTCGCAGACTGATGGCTTTGCTCTCCTCTTGGGCTGATAGTGTGAGAGCCTCTAACTAATCTTTACTAATCAGACCACGCTAATAAACCATCAACAATGTTTCCTAGTGTTTTTCGTGATTCAGTTGATCGGTCTGATCAGGCTGTGAATCCGTATGGAGACGTAGATGTTGCTTTGCATGGCAGTTCATTTCCATTTAAGGTGATCTGATTCACTTTGTTTGTTCGGCTGCCATTTAGTTTTACGGAGATCTTTTTCAGGTTAGACAGGTATGGTGGAGCAACTGAAGGTAATAAAGTTATTCACCGTCTGCAATCTCAATTCCCTGTTTGTATCTCACACACACACACACACACACACACACACACACACACACACACACACTTGTGGAGGACACTCGACTATGTATTCGAGCTAGTGCTAGTGTAACCTGAAATACATTATAACAAAGTGAAAAAAATATATGGCACAACACAGACCCTTCTGAGATCACGTAAGATAAACACACAGGCAAGACAGGCACTTGTCTGAAAAGAGTTCTAAAAGCGAGCAAAAACCCTAAAGGGGATACAAAGCTCACTAGAGGAAATAGGAAACCCACGGAGCCAAGAACAATATCTCTTCACAGATATGGTCTCTGAGGGAGATTGGGGTGTCCAAAGTCCATACACTGGGGGCCAGGTAAAAAAAAAGGGTTATTTTAAGCTGCATGGCTGCAAAGATAAAAAAAAATTACAAATAAAAACTAATATTAGACAAGCTAATCGATATTTGCCATTAATGTGTCTTTGTTTGCTTATATTTTAAATATTATATTCTCCAAAAAAGTTAAAAAATTGATCTTAACGTGCTTTTTGATAATTAATTCATGAACGATTTGTTCATTTTGAATGAGTCTTTAATGTGACTCAGAAGAACGAGTCGTCTCATAGACCGATTCGTTTATTTTCTACTGCATGAGCAAAGCATCATGAAAAAATTCTCGATGTGTACAGAAAACAGATTTGAGTAGTTTATCTCTGGACTCTTCTAGTCCGAGTCGTTCTGACTTTTAGTGCATCACACAGGGAATTAAGTATAACATCAATTGGCTTTTTGTAATGCGACTCCTATAGATGCTACAAAATACAGTAGATCAGGTTTTATTGGTCAGAATCTTGACATTATTGTTACAATAATTATGAAAGTCACGTGACAAAAGAACTAAAAGTACGGACTGGAAGATATGAGAAGTCAGATGCTCATTCTGTTTATCATAATTTTTCCTTAGTCACATTTTCATTATTAGATGCCAAAGTTTGTGTATGAAGACATGGTGGTGGATCTTCTTATTGAAAATGTTTTATTTTGGTTTTTATCGAATGAACTAAATGCCAAAAAAAAAGATTTGATCATTTTGTTCATTGTTCATGAATTACTTGTTCTCATGAGTTCCCACCAGCACCAATGATGGGACTAAAGAATCTGCTGGTAAACCAGAGTCGAGTGAGTCAGCGTTTGCTCAGCACACATGAACCCATTAGTTCGAATGAACGAGTGTGTGTGTTGTGTGTCACAGGGTGCCAGTGGCACTACTCAGCCTGCTTTCCTGCTCTCCCACCCTTGTTCTTTGACTCTCACACCTGCATGGAGACATGCAACAGCTAGTTCATTAGACTCCCAGGGTCACACCTTGAGTGAAGCTCAGACCTGACCATTGATTAATCGAGTGTTCACACGTCCAGTTACAACCCGCCCTTCTACATCAGGAAGTTGGTCTGGCTGTTAGCACATCTCCTGTGGAGCCTTCCCCCACACACACACACACAGACACAGACACACAAACACACACAGCTCTTCCTGCCTGTTTACACATGTGCTCAAACACCTAAAGGGAGTCTGTAATAGCAGCAATATCCTCCCATGTGAAGGAAAGGATGAGAAAAAGCAATATAATGCTAACACTCACAATAGTACGATCGCAAACACTAGTCAATATTAACCCTTTCTTCTTTTCGAAAGGGGAAAAAAAACTGAGCAGTTCTGGTTGGTGTTTCTGTTCCTCGCTTCTCTTTTGGGTTTCTTTTTTTAGATCTGAAAGCAGCATTTGCGAACGACTCTGTTATTCCCTTCGTTTCCGTGAAATACGACGTGAAAAAAAAAGGCAGAGGAACATCTTTTAATATAAACACAGTGAAAATTAAAAAGATTTCCAGAATGTTCTGAATTTGTTCCGGATGTATCCTAATGTGAATGTAATGTTGGACTTGAGTCTGGGCTTGGCTTATGTTAGGGCTACACGTGTCTTCATACTCAGGGCATAGGGAATACAAAGCTGCTTACACATACTGATGTCCTGACTCACTCACTCACACTCACTTTCCATCCAGTTACGTTTTATTCACTGTCACGCTTTCTCTCTCTTACACACACACACACACACACACACACACACACACACACACACACACACACACACAGTTATACCACCAGATCCATCCAGAATGCCTTTGATAAGGATTTATCAAAGTCGTGGCAATGTGAATCCGGACACGCCGGTCAAAGATCACAACGTGAAGCCGTTTAAAATGAGAACAAGCACCAAAATGGCTGATTATCTATCAAGAGCATTATTCCAGGCTGATTGGGCTTTCAGTGTCCCTCGAGTGCTGATATCTCCGATGAAGAAACCGTCCTGCACACAGAGTTAGCAAGGTCACAAATTTCCGAACATGTTTTTCATGTTATATCTATTCCCACCAAACACAAGCCTTCAGAGTAGGAGTGTAACAGTACACACATTCGTACCGGACCGTTACAGTACAGAGCTTTCATTTTGGTGCACATGTTCCAATATATCTTACCTCACAAACACAACGTTTTTCTCAGTTGCTTTGGAGCGTTTCTCAGATCAGAACTGAAATTCTCAAAACTACTTGTTCAGCCTCCTCTTCATGTAGTCAACTCTATATCATCTGTACATTTCTCGTTGATTAAATTGCGAATGCTTTGTACATTAATTCAACCGATTTTGTACAACAGTCTGATGTTTCCTACATTGTTTATGTTCAAATTGATCAAAATATATTAGACAAGTTTCACCTGAACAATTTTTACTCCCTAAAAGAATCTCGGCATTAGTTCATTGAATGCAAAATGGTTGAACCAGTTGTCATCATCTGTGAAGCTTAAATTTCTATTAACGTTTTTTTGTAAATGTATCTTGAATTTTACTAATGAAGATCCACCAATGAACAACTAGTTCTCTAAAACAGGTCATAGGTGAATCTCGTGAACTTTTAATTGGTGACTGACAGCAAAACACAGAGTTACAATTTCTGAAAATGGATAAACAACCAAAAAACAAACAAACACTAATACAGTACAGTAAAAGTGTGAATCCTGTTCAGTCTCTTGCATTCAATATTAATCAAAGATGCAATCAAATAAATAAAGTTGTGCTGCTGAAATTCATAGATGACAAACAGAAGAAATTCGGCTTCGTGTATTTTCAATCACTGGAATCCAAACCGTAGTTTATATCAGGAAATACAGAAAATGTGCGCCATCAAACTGACAAAATTAATAAACATTTTAATGATCTTGTTTGTAAACAATGACAAAAGGACTCGTGATTCAGATGGGATTGAGATACAAATACTTACTTTTGACAGATGAACTAAGCATTTTTTTTTAGAAAAGTACAGGGTTTTGCAAGAAATCCAATATGTTGTGCTGTTTGTACAAATTTGTTTTAGAATGCACATACTGGTTTGCAAATATCAAGGACGATTAGAGAAATTCTCCAAAGCAACTGAGAAAAACTGTAAGTGGCAGAAAGCAAGTTTGTTTAGTCTCGGCCTTGTACGTACACACACTGGACGATACGATTCGTAGTGTGTTATAAAACTTAGATTTTAAAGTATGCTGAAATGAGTAGAACAGTTAAATAGATCGATTACTCAATTTAATCAAAATAATACAAATCTTTTGTAATAATTAGATTTATTCTATTCTATTTTTTGATATATGATTTGTTATACATTGTTATAAAATATAATTGTATATTATTTACCAGTTTTATTTAAAAATAGTTTTAAATACAGTACAGACCAAAAGTTTGGACACACCTTCTCATTCAAAGAGTTTTCTTTATTTTCATGACTATGAAATTTGTAGATTCACACTGAAGGCATCAAAACTATGAATTAACACATGTGGAATTATATGGAATTATATACATAACAAAAAGTGTGAAAAACTGAAAATATCATATTCTAGGTTCTTCAAAGTAGCCACCTTTTGCTTTGATTACTGCTTTGCACACTCTTGGCATTCTCTTGATGAGCTTTAAGAGGTAGTCACCTGAAATGGTCTTCCAACAGTCTTGAAGGAGTTCCCCGAGAGATGCTTGGCACTTGTTGGCCCTTTTGCCTTCACTCTGCGGTCCAGCTCACCCCTAAACCATCTCGATTGGGTTCAGGTCCGGTGACTGTGGAGGCCAGGTCATCTGGCGCAGCACCCCATCACTCTCCTTCTTGGTCAAATAGCCCTTGATGCCTTCAGTGTGACTCTACAATTTTCATAGTCATGAAAATAAAGAAAACTCTTTGAATGAGAAGGTGTGTCCAAACTTTTGGTCTGTACTGTATATAAACTGTTGATGTTTACAAATTTTTACAATAAAAAACTGCATTAATAAAAATTTACAAGCAATTTTATTTATTTTGTATTTCTTCCCCCAACTGGACCGAAATGTAACCGAACCGTGACTTAAAAATCAAGGTATATACCGAATCGTGAATTTTGTGAACTGTTACACAAGTAGTTCATAGTGATCATTTTCTGAATAAATTGTCTGTATAAAAACTTTAATAACTTGAGAGGATAACTAGAATATTGTGTTGGGAAACAATGGTTGGTTTTTGTTGGTGTTGTAGGTCCAGGATGAACCTTTATTGTTAAGAAGGAATAACGGAAAGCACAGGGCTGCAGGATGACATACTGTATAAGGAACCTTCAGCAGATTTGCACTTTGTCATGAAACCCACTGTGAAAATTGAGAAATGACATTTAAAGTGGCCCTGCACTCAGGATTTCCCCTTACACTCTGGGAAATTCCGAGTGCCATGTTGCAAAAGTCAAATGATTTATTTTCCTCTAAGCAAAAAAAAATAAAGAAAAAAAAGCTAAGCTTTTTTAAAATGAATAAAACCTGAGCCGTGTTATCTACATTCCATTTTTAAAATAGATCAAATAAGCGAAGAACCATCTCTCACCCAGGTGTGGTCCTTCCACAAAACCTTTACCACAACGTTTCTCATTTATGACCTCAGGCTTTTCGGGGCTGACTTCCTGTTCACTGATGATCCCAACCCTTTACATGATGTCATATATGATCAGGTGTATTTCTATCAAAGCACTTCCACTGTAAAGGCTCAATGACTTGACTTTTACACCAGGATAAGATTCTGCCAATATATATATATATTGGTTACAGAAATTTTTATATACGTAGCAGATTTATATGTAAAAAAAGTATTATATTTAAGTATATAATACTTAAATATATAATATAAGTAACTTATGGGTGTTTTTGTAAAAAAACTGTTTTTATTTTAACCGTTTGTGCTTCTGCTTAAAAAAAATCATTACACTGGAAACAAACTAAATCTCAGCTGGGTATTGAGATCAACCGATACTCACAACAGCAGTTTCAGAATCGGAATCAGTATTATATCAGACAGACAGACAGACAGACAGACAGACAGATAGATAGATAGATAGATAGATAGATAGATAGATAGATAGATAGATAGATAGATAAAAAGACAGACAGACAGACAGACAGACAGATAGAAAAAAGACAGACAGACAGATAGAAAGAAAAAAAGACAGAGACAGACAGACAGACAGACAGACAGAAAAAAAGACAGACAGACAGACAGACAGACAGACAGATAGATAGATAGATAGATAGATAGATAGATAGATAGATAGACAAAAAGACAGACAGACAGACAGACAGACAGATAGATAGATAGACAGATAGATAGAAAAAAAGACAGAGACAGACAGACAGACAGACAGACAGACAGACAGACAGACAGATAGTACACATTAGCCCCTGACAGATTTAGCAATTTAGTGCAGTGATTGTTCAGTCAATAGAAATATTGCTCATTGTTGTAATATTGCAGATAGTAAAAGAAATAAAGGAAGTGTAAACAGTAAAAAGTCTGTTATACACTGGGGTTATTGGAGGTTGTTTAGAATCTTAATGGCTACCGAGAAAAGCTTGTTTTGCATATCCACATTGTTACATTCGGGCCCTTGATCGAGCGCCCATAACGCGCTCAGCTCCACAAACCCCACACTCTGAGTCCTTCATGGAGGACGAGCATTCGATAGTGGCTTTTCACTACTTCTTCTTCTCATTTTCATTCAGCCCCTGATCATCACAGGTTGTGTTTTTCTTTAGAAGTGACGCAACAAACCCTCCTCCTTCTTCTCCTCCTCCGCGCATGCGTCACAGCGTCTCTGCTTGGTGATTGGTCCGGCGCTGTTGCCGTCGCCTCTGAGCTGTGGGTGGGGCTACTGACGTGTATATAAATAAACCCCCGCAGCTCATTTTCACTTCACCACTGTGATCGCTGAGCGGCTTCCGGAAGCTTGGTGTTGTGACGTCACAAAAGGTCGTGGTGAGGGGGAAAAAAAAAGCAGCAAACAAAACAACAATAAAAATAGAAAGAAACAAACAAAAAGACCTTTTCCTGGATAAATACATGCCCAGCTCAGGCCATAAAAAAAGAAGGAGAAGGAAAAAAAGAGACCCTCACCGGAAGAGTGGAGATCACGCACCGGAGTTAGGACGTGGACGTGAAGCACGCGAGGCTGCGTGGTGTTCGGTTCCTCAATGCATCCCCTCTGCGCACGCGGCAACATGAAGCACGAGATCAGCGCCGCCGTCGGGTTCCTGTCCCGGTTCCTGCGCGTGAAGGGACTGGTGAACGACCGACAACTTCAGACCTTCAGCCAGATCCTCCAGGACATGATGGCAGGTGAGAGAGAGGGAAGACGGGTGAAGGAGATCCGTATTTTACCCCCCCCCCCCAAAAAAAAAAAAAAAACGTGCCCCCTCTCCACCGATAATATTTAATAATGAGCAATTAATAATTAATTGCGGGCGCGAGCGTGTTTTGTTTGCGAGACACAGACCGCGTCTTTGTGTTCACGCGCAGCCACATAGACGGAAACCAGCCGATACACACACACCAACACACACACACACACACACACACTCTCTTTCTTTCTTTAAACCCTCAAATGTAACGTTTGAAGATATCCATAAAAAGGTTGTAGATTTGGATTCTGGAGAATTCCATTAAAAAAATATCAGAGAATGACGTAATGCCCCCAAAACAAACAAACCAAAAAAAAGTGTTCTTTATATTTGAATAGTTTTTCCACTCTATGATTAATAACAATCTTTATAAATAGATACAAACGTGTGTGTGTGTGTGTGTGTGTGTGTGTGTGTCTGTTTAATTACATATAAACACATCCACATTATGTATTTACTGTAAATATGTAAATAAGGGAAATGGTATCCATATTGAGTGAAAAATCGTCGTCTATTATTCCTATTTTTGGTCCTGTTTTTTTGTTTGTTTAGGATTTGAAATAGATTTTTGGACTGAAAGAGCGTGTAACGGTTGTTTTTTAGATTTGGATGTATTTTGTTTTGAGTCATGGTGTTAAAATCGAGCCAAAAATCCAGTAATGTTACACATCCTGGAGTACTGGTTTGAATATGAGATTGTGTGTGTGTATATATTGATATCTATATTTATATTGATGGTAAGATTGTTTGAGATGATTGGTTTTCTGAAGCCCCAGGCAGCTGCAGTGCTGTTTGTAAACAGCTGTTCTTGTCGTTCGGAGACAAAATGGCTGCAGCTGGAGAAGGAGAAGGACTCACCAGCTTTACTCGAGAAGGGGAGGGGGTGTGTTTATTTTTACTCCTTCTCGTAGTCGTTTCGGCCTCGAATATCTAACATGCTGAGCTTGGTGGGTGGGGGGGGGGGTGGACTTCAATTCAGGATGTTCATGTTAAATAGTTTTTGGATATCGTTATTAACCCCTCGTAAACAAAGTTTTAGAATTAGTTTGGTTTGGTATAAAATGGATGCCGTTCTGATGGCGCACAACAGTCGTCCCCCCGAGAAGGTCCTCAGGTAGGCTGCCTGTTTTATTTTGGCCGTCTGGAACGTCCTGTAATCTTCTGTCCTCTTCCTGAAACCTGAAACCTTCCCAGATAAGAGAGTTGGAGGAGGAGGAGGAATGGCGACACTGGTCGATCATGATAATACAAGCACTCTGCTTTTCGTAGGATTGTGGTTTAACCCTGTGAAGGAACACGAACCTGCCACGTAGCGAGTGAAAACCGGGTCGAGGCGACAACGCGACCCCTTCGGGTTACCGTGTAAGGTGTTCTTTAAGCCTGGACGCCTTCTCTTTAAGGCCACAGCTCCTCCTCTGCAGCTGCTCTGCCAGGGCTTGAACCTTTTGGCTCTTGTTGTTCAGCTCCATCAATTGAGGACTTTGTGACGCACAGAACGGATTGTGTAATCAAATGGCCGTGTCACGTAGCCCCTGGGAGACGCTCGCTTTATGGCCATTTATCATTTTTCCAGCGGTGCTTTTCCCACCATAAATCCAAACCTCAGCAGACTTTGTCCTTTAAATTCACTGTAAACACAATGCAGACCCAAATAAGCTGTAAAAGCATCTGGTTAGGATTTTAGGTTACATACACACGATGGCTCACAAAAATAACTCGAAAAATGAAGAAAACGGAGGTGGAAGCTTCTTTTATTTTAAAGATTTGTGCCATGAATCTGTTAAAAAGTACAGCTGCTTCTATTCAGGTGTATTTTTTTTCCTAATAAAGGCAGGGATATCTGTCTATCTGTCTGTACAAAGACATTAATATTGTATTGTCTTAATTACCACTTGTTCTTGTTTGTGTTGAACACATTTTATACTTTTTTGTTTACAATCGATAAGCTTCATCACTCGTTTTATCATTTCTTAATCACCGCAACTAATTATTATTAGAAGTCGACTATTTCATCGTCTTTTTGCCAATTAGCCAGCACCCATATTTATACTATTGGGTCTCTGCAAAATGCATACTAATAGTTTTTCCGGTTTTCAGCCTGCTGTCTTTGGCCTCTAGAGGTGAATCACAGATACTGCGTTTTTTTTTTTTTTTTTTTTGTTTTTGTTTTTTTACATGCGTGTTGCACGGAAAGCACATACTTAATATATTCATATTTATTTTATTTAGCATATTTTTATAACCTAGTACTCCTTTTTTTTATTTTTAATTTTTCTCCTCTATTTTTCTATTTTGTATGTTTGTAAATAAGTACTATTTTACATGGAGTGTTCGCTTTGTTTGTCTTTTATCCTGTATCCATTTTAATTGGTTGATTAATTGGTTGTCGTCAAGTACAATCCAACTCGGCTATCAGTATCGGTAAAATCCACTATTGGTTAACTGCTGATCGATTGTTTAAAATTACAATTGCATTCAATAACATAAGTATTACTGGGATTTCCCAAATGATCTGAACAGACAAAATAACACTAAGACTATTTAATTTCATTTATTCACAATATTGTTGATTGGCAAAAATCCATACCGATAGTTTTTCCGGGTTGCGTTAGAGTATGAGAGCGGCATCTAGAGGTGAATCACTGACACTACGTGCTGTTTCTTTTGACCCGTTGACACGTGAGACTTATTTTCCACAATATTTATTAATATAATTAATGGATTTATATTTATTTCATTTAGCACAGTTTTACGATTCTCTCTTTTTTTTGTGTGTGTGTAATAAACTTCAGTGCCATTGTACATGGATTGTTTGGGTTTTTATCCAGAATCCATTTTAAAAACTATTGGTTTATTGCTCAGTTATCAGCAAGTACGATTCAACCTAGCGATCGGTATCGGTCGACCTCTATCATGCAGTGTTTGCTGTATTTGAGTTTAATAATTTTCAGCATGATGTAATGCTGATATACTTGACGTGTACAAATAGTAATCCGTAACTACAATAATTTTTTTTTTCCCTCCCCCAGAGCAATACAAGCACCACTGGTTTCCTGATCGGCCGTGTAAGGGCTCGGGATATCGCTGCATCCGCATTAACCACAAGATGGACCCCCTGGTGGGTCAGGCAGGCCTGCGCATCGGCCTCAGCACACAGCAGCTCTACTTGCTGCTGCCGAGCGAGCTCACTCTTTGGGTCGACCCGTTCGAAGTGTCGTACCGCATCGGCGAGGACGGCTCCATCTGTGTCCTTTATGAGTCCCAGCCTGTCCCCATCGCTAACACTGGCATCAACTCCTCCTCCACTGGAACCAGCAGCTCCGCCACGTCCGTCTCGTCCATGCTGGATAGTCACATCAGCTGCAAGGAAGAACTGCTGGTGATGGGCCGAACCAGCCCGGCTAAGCCCTACATGATGACCGTATCCAGTTAAAGGACACGCCATTAATCACGGTTTTTTTTTTAATAATGCAAAAAAAAGGGAAAAAAATCATGAAAGAGGAGGAAAAAAAGCAGAGGATGTAAAAAATCAGGTGATGGAAACTTCGTAGGTTGAATTGTGCTCGGTTGTGTGTTTGTGTTTTTTGTTGGGTTTTTTTGTTTGTTTTTCTCTCTAAACAACCAGAGGTTCAGACCCTGGGGCAGCTATGTAGACGTGAAAATCGCCCCTTTTCCTGGAATAGACCGGTCCGTGTGGCTGGACTTGGGGCTTTTGTTCACGTCCAACAATGGTGACTTTGCACTTTTGCGCTCTTTGTTACTTTACGCTCCACCACCACCACCACGAGATCATTGTGAACCAAAAAAGGATTGTTCCGAAGCCCGGGGTCAGTAGCTGTACTGGTGCTGAGGGGCTGCCTCCAAGAGCCCACTTTATATCATTTGTTTAGCGCTCACTGAGGCACAGTTTAAATTTCATCTCAGCCCCTGGGTTGCTGCATTTTGCCAACTTTTGACCTCAACTCCTCCCGGGCTTCTGACCAACCCAAAGTTTTAACCACAAAAAAAAACCCCTTTTTTCTTTCCGTATATTTCTGGATCCGTATTAACTCTCACTGTGGCCCAAACATTTCGGTTCCTGTACCGAATTTGGAGCTACACTTCATCTAGAGATCCTGTCGCGCCAACCGAAAGATGTCGTAGTCTCGTGCGTGCATTTGAACGAATGTCCCCCCTTATTTTTTGATCCCTCGAAAGAGAGCATTCGAAAGGGAAGAGGGGGGGGGGGAGTGATAAACTAATATAGCGTTTATTTTAAAACACGATTTTTTCCAGAGGTAGTTTTAACTTCCACTTGTTTTAAAACGAGACCAAGTTAGAGAGTAGTGCTCTATGAGCAGGGAGAGTGAAGACCATCCCTAACCATCATGCACTGTGTGTGTGTGTGTGTGTGTGTGTGTGTGTGTGTGTGAGAGAGAGAGAGAGAGAATGTGTGTTTTGAGGATAAGATCACATCATGTGTTTTGGGTTTTATGCTTGAACTGCTCAGAACAGGCTAAACTAGTCTATTAATGAGTCTCTGAGAAGCTGGAGGAGCAGGTGAGGTGTTTCTCCTCCATTTTCTTCTCTCTTTCTCTGTCTGTGTGTGCCAAATCCCTGCCCACGACAGACTGGCAGACAAGAGTCCTGGGCCTGCTGGCACACAAAGAGCTGGAGTGTACTCTTACCATGCATCAGCCTCCTTCCTTGAGATTGAGTGTGTGCGTGCTGGGCTGGGATGGGATTGGGGGGGTCAGACACCACACCAGGGCAGCTAAAATCCCTCCCCCAAAAGCCACCCGCCTCAATCACCACCCACACACACACCAAGTGCACTCCAGACTCACTGAGACGTAGAGTCAGAGAGGGAGAACCGGATTTCTGGTTCTCCTGATGAGCATCAGTGTAAGAATTGACGGGGGGGGGGGATTCAGGCACAAAGCAAGGACATTGATGCCCCATTCGAGTTCTCTCTTTCACGTTAGTCCATCTTTCACGTCCCAAACAGCAGCACACCGGTTTAGGCGCCGATTCCTTTCCAAACCCGGTTGGCGCAATTATAAACCGCAGGTTAAAAGCACGAGCACGCAATCGGACCACGCAATCGCACGCCGTTTTCAGGCCTTCAGACGCTTCGTCTCACGTTCCAGACAGCCAGCACTCGCCCCATTGTTTATCATTAACATCACGAGCAGTTCACCATTCATTTGAAATTTTTTTGTAAGAACCTACGGTTTATCCCACACCGAGCCTCCGGGTTCCGCATCGAGGCTTCGGTCCTGTCGTCTGTTTTAGCGGAAAAAGAGCACATCAAATGCACTATGATCGACGTTGAAGTTACGTGACAGAGGCATAAAAAAAAAAGTCTCTCCACGGAATGAATGTATCGCCCAAACTCAGGCCTCCGACATTCAGCAGGACGTACGTGCGCACGCATGCGCGTGACCAGACGGAAGGGAATTTTTTATTTGTGTCATCTTTTTTTTTTGTGTTTTTTTGGCAATCATTTCGACAAGTAGAATTATTGTCACTTTCACGCGCGGGCCGTTTCTTTTGGGTTTTCTTTTTGCGGTAACTGTATCCGTAAGAGCATATCGTAGAGGGAAGAAAAAAAACGTGACGTTAGGCAACGAAAAGTGCCAATAATTGATCTGTGCTGTTTTAATGTGTTCCTTTTGTATTTCATATCCAAAGGCGGATTGCTCTTTCATAAATGAAGCCATTTGTGTCTGGAGTGTTGGCGAGGACCAAAGTTGTTTTTGGTACATAAATGTTTCCATGCTCTGTGCCAATAGATTTTATCCTTTGTTTTCTTTAGTTTTTTCGCTTTCATTTTTTTTTTCTCCTTTTTTTTTTTTATCGAATATACCCAGGAAAAAAAAAACCCAAGATCTGATAAGTGACCTGTCATGACCTGCAGCCCATCTTTTATTGTGTATTTCTTAATTTTTTTCTTTTACTTGTTCTTGGGTATGTTTTAATGAACTGCTGTAAATTTGTACAGTTCATGTAAATTGATTGTGAGGACGTTGTATAGATTTCTATATTTTGAAAGAAAAGGGTTTTTTCCCCCCCACCTCTCTGTAATAAAAGATTTCCTATCTTGGCACAGGGTCTCTGAACGCCTGCTTTTTCTTCTCCTTCTCCTCCTTGTATTGTGTTTTGGTTTCAGAACAGAATAGGATGGCAGGGTGGCTGGTTAAATGGAGGAAACCGCTTCATTCTTCTCGGGGGCAGCGTTCAGGAAATAGCAGACGGTGGACGTGGGGGGGGGGGACAAAAAAACCACCAGATCGGCCTGACGTGCGCCGCGCTGCAGCTGTTCTGTCCTGCCAAATAGGGACTGGGCGTAGACGCACGCACACCATGTAGCTCAGCCACCTGGTCCTGAGCATAATGCATTATTATTATTATTATTATTATTATTATAGTATTACCTCGTTCTATAGTGTGTATGGGTGTGGCTACTCAGTTCGTACCGCAAACACAATTTGTACTGCGCAGATGCTTCCCTTCTAAAGTATTTTGAAATAATTTAGCAGTTTTTATAATCCTGTTGACATGCTTAGAGAGAGAGAGAGAGATTATATTTCAATAAATTGAGAAATTGATTCATCTTCACCAATTCCATTGATTTAAATAAATTAACAGCCTGTCTGATAGATCACGACTCCATAATCGATGTTTCAGTGTGCAGTTCTAATAAATAGAAAAAAAAGTTATTTATTTATTTTTTTTACATTTTCTAGTTAATTTTCTAGAGATATGTTCTACCAAACTGTTTTATTTCTTTTAGCATACAAATGTCTGCCTTTAAGAAACGCACAGGATTGTTAGTTATTTATTCTATATACATATTCATTAATGAATTCATTGTTTTCCTCTTTCATTCGCACAAATATTCTTGAATCTATACATAAAACACAAACGTATCCATATCGCTGGACTGGGAGTGGCATTGATTTCAGAACAAGTCGTGTTTTCCGGTATGGTTCGAATAACCACATTGGGTGTGTATGAAATTATAATTACAAATTTTAATTTTAATGTCTTATATTATTCCTTATAGGTTTATTCCTAAAAAAAAAATATTAACAAGTGTTGAGAAAAACTCTTGAGATTGTCCCTGAGAAGAAGAAGAACCTTGAGAGGAACCAGACTCAAAAGGAAACCGGTTGATGAACCGAATGTTCATTACAGTTCCATCATTGTTGAGGTTACCAAATGTTCACTGATGGACGCTTGTTCTTGGCAGCTCTAAGTTATTGCAGCAAATCTTTAATATTAATTATGGACCAAATTCTTCATGGATCTTCTGAATCTGGGTAAGAAGATAACTCTAATCAGAGGTAGGGCAGAAGGGGAGAGGATCACAGCTCGACATTTACACAGCGAAAACAATGGCAGGCCAAAGCTCTATATCAGGATTTTATTTTTATCTTCTCTCTCCACCGCTCTGTGTATCAGTCAGACGGTGTTATGGAGGAAAGTCGACGTCTTCTCAGAGCGCGTTGGTTTGTGGCGTAGCAAAGCGCTGACTCCTGTGAAAAGTGACTTACCACCACTTTGTTTTCGTTTCTTCTGGTTTCTAAAGTTGCTTAAGAGCGACCAAAAACATCTCACTCGAGTGCAAGGAGTACAAAGGCAGAAGGACGGAGCACGGCAGAAGAAAACGTGACGAAATCGAGAGATGAGTCATTTCCTGCCGAATCGAGCAACTGTTCCTGACCGTCTGCATGGAGAACACTACGGAAGAACATGTACACGGCCAAGAACAGACTGATGAGTAAAAAGCAAGTATGAAATAAAAGTGTGGTCTTAAATGCACAGAAGCCTGGACTCATGCTCACGTGTGTTCAAATGTTCGGTCCCATTCTATGTTGATAAATCTATCATTCTGATTTCTAAAAGTAAGGAAATACAGATTGCTTGGTCTTTGTTTCTCTTGGTCAGTAATGAGTGAAAGCCCAGTGTGACCTGCCCGTGTTTTTCTAGAGAACCTCTGGAAATGTGTCTGTGTAGTTTTCTTTAGCTTCCTGTAGCCATGTGCAAAACCAAAAGTTTTCTCCTGCTTGTTTGGAAAAGACAGAGCGTCTCTTGTGCACACTTCGGTGTGTGTGTGTGTGTTTAACTGAAAGAATGCTCTGGTGAGAAGAAGCTCACCTGCTTCAGATCTGCGCCGCACCTTTGCTCGAGGGCACGGTGCAGCCGACTCACCTCTTTCAGCTTCCCTCAGCTGCTTCTCACCTGATCCACAGAGAGGAAAAGCCAGTGAAGCCTGCCACAGCTTCTTGAAATGTTACATCTTCGAGGTGCAGAGAGAAAAAGGAAAACTTGGGGAATTAGCATGAATTTCAGAGCGTTTAATGAGATGTAAGATGCTAGCTTCGGTAGCTGTGTGAAGAAGGTAGCTCTGGCATGTAGTCACCAGGATTCTGGAATCTGATTGGTTGGAAGGTGTGCAGTGTTTTTACCAAGGAAACATTGATTAATTTTTTTCCCGAAGCATTTGTTTTGCATGATTGTGCTTATTTATAGTTGCTCTTTGACCATGTCTCCTAGATGAAGCTGGGTTTTCTTTTGAGCCGAGTTTCTTCCTCCTCATATCGTCTCAGGGGGTTTCCCCTCGCTAGTGTATATATATATATATATATATATATATATATATATATATATATATATATATATATACACACAGTTTCTCACAAAAGTTAGTACACCCCACATATTTTAGCAACCATTTTAGTGCATCCTTTTAATGGACAATACTAGAGAAATGAAACTTGGATATATGTTAGAGTAGTCAATGTGTAAAATGCTGGCAGCACATATATATACACATATATATATAAACTATGTGATGGATTGGTTTAGAAGTTAGCATTTGTATCATGATGCATCGTTTTAACCATATTTGCATCAATAAAAAACAATTTATTTATATATAATTATTAGTAGATGTGCTATAATTGTATTATTTCAAATGTGACCAATAATCTGTGAACAATATTCGTTATGTGGATTGATTTCTCCTCGCTAAACTGTTTCTCGAGCACTTTCTCCCATCACCATTGCTGCTACGTCAATATAACACATCACAACACTAAATAAAATATAGATTAACATGGCAGAGGTAGAGCTGCATCTTCCTGGAGACAAAACAGGTAAAGAACATTTGGTTTTATTTAATCTTTTTTTGTGTTAGAAGTCTTAAGTGAATTGATGATTTGCTGTTTGTCTGAACCAAATAAATAAAAGTGAACTATCTGTACCATATTC
This sequence comes from Silurus meridionalis, assembly GCF_014805685.1. Classification (NCBI taxonomy): domain Eukaryota; kingdom Metazoa; phylum Chordata; class Actinopteri; order Siluriformes; family Siluridae; genus Silurus; species Silurus meridionalis. The sequence continues at coordinate 3,337,217 of NC_060893.1, read as the reverse complement.
TCTCTGAGAGCGTCATCTTTTCATCAGTGGCCCTGTTTATGATCATGCCATGATACGATCATGCCATTATATGCAGAAAACATGCCACAGGTATCCGTCATGGTGTTTTTTCTGATTCTTATAAGGAACTAGCGTTAGAAACTTCCATAAAGCTGAGGGGGAGAACCAGTGGTGATTTTTTTTTATCTCTCTTAACAGCCCAGAAGGTCAGTGGCTTGTGGTAAGGAAAAAAAATCCCAAATGAGGGAGAGAAAAAAAAAAGAAGAAACAAAGTCAACAGCTATAATGTTTCTCCCAGCTCCTGTTTTTGCATCAGCTTTGACACTGAAGTCTAGAAAACTCAATGACCTCCATGGTTTGATGTGTGTGAGCTGATTGTAGCTTCTTTACAGGGATGAAGAAGTTTGCAAGGAGTACACACACCGCTTGGACTGTAATTTGAGAGCGGAGGAGTGAACGTGTGCGCTGAAGCGAACACGTGGGCAATTTAAAGCCCACTGCTTGTAAACAAGAACGCTCACACATGCGAGCGAAACTCTGCAATGTTTCTGAGAAGTGAGAGAAGTCAGCACTACAGCTGTTTCCTGTTTTCTGCTGAAAAGAACACCACAAACCCGAGAAAATTGCTCTCTCTCTCTCACACACACACACACACACACACATGCACAGATAAAGAAAAAGATCTGCTCTGTTTAAGATCATATCTCAAAATAAGCCAAATGTAATCATCCGGAGTTTCTAAGGCAGTAGATAACACCTAAACACACGAACACACACACACACACACACACACACACACACACACAAATGATCACATTCTTCATTAAACACTCCTACACAAATCTAAACAACGCTTCATGCAAACACACCTGTGAGTCACACCACACTCACACTCCCACCGGCTGTTTTTCTTTTGTGTTGTATCAGTATCTCTTTGTTCATGACACACACACACACACAGACACACCTATAATCTTGGTCTCAGTTTTGTAGAACAATTTACCGGATAATAACCTCTGTAAACAGTTCTGGTTGAGAGTTCTGATACCTAATTTGGAGGTCTGGTAAAGATTTCTGGTAGAGATTTCTGGTGAAGTGTTCTGGTGAAGTGTTCTGGTGAAGGGTTCTGGTATAGTGTTCTGGTGAAGTGTTCTGGTGAAGAGTTCTGGTGAAGGGTTCTGGTATAGTGTTCTGGTGAAGTGTTCTGGTAAAGAGTTCTGGTAAAGTAAACCTGTAAAGTCACATTTATTCTCAAGCAGAAAGGAATTGAAACAGATCCAAAGAAAGTGTAATATAACAGTGAAAGAAATGACATTATGAGTGAATATAAATGACAGAAACCACAGTTAGAAAAACAGGACACAAATAGAGTTTGGACACTCTGGACACTGGATACTTCCAAAGGAAATCATGGCCAATAATGTCAAAAGCTTAGTTCTTTAGAACGATGCACTGCACTGGACTTCATCTCAGTCCTCTATGTGATCTCCTATACAAACTTACATTTGCAGGAAATCAGGAACATCAATCCCATTAGTCTGCCCATATGGAACAACAGGGCTGTTTCTGGGAGGAAGCAAAAATTATAAGAGCAGAAGTGGACAACCTCACAAACCAATTTGAGGCCACTAGTAAACATCTGGCAGGTCAATTTAGCAAAGAGTAAGAAAAACAAGCAGTTGAGGTAAGATGTGAGAGTAGAACATATTAAGGCCAGTCATACATACAGTGACACCACATACTGTATGAAGGAGCACAGTAACTACTGATAATAATAATAATATTAATAATATCACGGATGATGATGATGACAGGGAGTTCAGAGGACTGATCCAGAACTTTGGGGGCTGGTGCCAAGGTAGCTGCCTCCAGATAAATGAGGGGAAGACCAAAGAACTGGTGGTGGATTTCCACAAGCACAAACACACTTCACTATGACCAGTGAACATTCAGGGAAAGGACATTAAGAGAGTGGACTCTTATAAATACCTGGGTGTTCATCTAAACAGCAAACTGGACTTGACAGATAATACAGATGTAATTTATAAGAAAGGACAGAGCAGACTCTTTCTGCTGAGGAGACTAAGGTCTTTTGGAGTGCAGGGAGAGCCACTGAAGACCTTTTTTGACTCTGTAGATATCTTTTATTGTGTGGTCTGCTGGTGTAGCAGCATCTCTACTGCAGACAGAAAGAGACTGGACAAGTTGATCAGGAAGGCCAGCTCAGTCCTGGGGATTCCCCTGGACACTGTATAGGAAGTGGGAGAATGAAAGATGGTAGCTAAACTATCATCATTGCTGGGGAACGAGTCTCATCTCCACAGTTGCATCTTACCTTACCTTACCTTACCTTATCTTACCTTACCTGATCTTATCTTACCGTACCTTATCTTATGAGATGTAAATATAGCTGCACCTTAACCCAGTCTTTGCGAAAGTGATGTGTTTATGTTGCATGAACACACAAACACGCACACTCATAGATACTCAAATACACACCAGTCCTGTTTTTCGTCTAGATGGGCTTTATTCATATTTTTTACTCCTTCAATACAGACAACGAAGACAATGCCTACTCTGGAACTCAGGTCTCTACTCTACTCAACATGGCCGCTCTTAGTATCAGCTGCACACAGGACACATAAACAATTCTTGAGTTTTACTGCAAGCACATGGATTAGCTTTAAACCAATCAACACCCTCAATGTAGAAGTCAATATTCACTCGTCAGAGTTAGCAGGCTAGTTTGTTGCTAGCAAAAAGCAAACATGCAGGTGTCCATGCTTGTTTTCTATTCATTTTGTGAAGCTCCGATTTTGCAATTCTGAAGGTAGTTGAATGCGGCGTTATGTTTTGCCTGGTAGCTTGACAGTGACGGCTCCACACACCTTACCCACATATATACAACCACACACACACACACAGAATAAGAGCAACCAGCAGATCAATCTTTTCAACAGGTGGTCATGTGACATTCTTGAAACAACAGAGAGAGAGAGAGAGAGAGAGAGAGAGAGAGAGAGAGAGAGATTCAACCACACCATTCCACACATTTGCCTTTGCTTTTGGCCATGTACGTGCTGAACGTGCAGCCTTATTTGTGTGTGTGTGTGTGTGTGTGTGTGTGTGTGTGTTTGTGTGTGTGTGTGTGAAGCAGCTTACCCTATTCAACCTTCCAGAAGGAACTGACCTTACACAACAGCTCTTGTGACAGGGTTCACCAGCTACAACTCTGAATTAGAACACATTGTAAACATGGCAGCAGTTTAGTACTTCTTTTTCCTTGACACTATTCACAATATACAATTAGGACGTATGCTGGACATGTTCTCAGTGCAGGACGTGTTCTTTGTGCTGGATGTGTTCTCAGTTTAGGACGTGTTTTTAGTGCAGGACGTTTCTTCAGTTTAGGACATGTTCTAGTTACAGGACATGTTCTCAATGCAGGCTGTGTCTTCGGTTTAGGACGTGTTCTCAGTGCGGGATGTGTCTTCGGTTCAGGACGTGTTCTTGGTGCAGGACGTGTTCTCAGATGATGGAATGAACTGCACCATACCTTTATATCTCTACCTTTTTTTCAAACCCAAGAATGATCACCACTTGCAAGAAAGGGGGAAAAGAAGTTCGCCGAGTTCTGTCTTGTGTATAATTGTCAGCGTGGGGGAGGGCACGTGTGTGTGTGTGTGTGTGTGTGTGTGTGTGTGTTTAAACAATGGCAATAGTTGGACAGTGCACTGTGTGATGCCTGGCCAAGCAGGGGGAGGGTATCTCCTTTCGAAATGGTGCTGAGAGTGAATGAGTGGAAAGTTCTTTGACTGTGAGTATAGACAGAGTGTGTGTGTGTGTGTGAGTGGGTGGAGGAAACTTTCAGCATGTAAACAATCCTCGCAGCTTTACCTTTTAACCAAACTTTATGGCTGGTTTCCTCCTCCACCCTTCTCTTCTTCCCCATTTTGACCAGGATTGTAAACACAAGTGCACATGGTGTATGGGGGTTGGATGGCGAGAAAGAAAGGGAGAGTGGGAAGAGGAAAATTTCAAGCATCTGCACCTGGTTTGACAAGAGCTCTTAAATCTCGAGACGAGCTAAGGTTTATTCTATTCTTATGAATGTAAAAAGACAAAGAAGAAAAAGACTGAAATGTTACATCAGAACGATTTTCCTTGTCGTGTTTCACAGAGAAAACATTAAACTGTTGCTACAGAAATGTTACTATAGCAACAGGCCTGAGCCTCATTTTCCGTCTGATAATCGATTCCAAAGTGAGATGAGAAGAGCATTTGCGTGTGTGCACGTGTGTGTATTTGTGTGTGTGTATGTTGCTTGGCAGATATTAGATTAGATTAGATTGTTGGCTTCATTTATTTATTCATTCATTTCGAAAGAAAGAAAAAAGAATGAATGTATACTTACAAAGAACATATTTATGTTTAATCACCACATTATCTGTGTAAAGCTGCTTTGAGACAATGTTCATTGTTAAAAGCGCTATACAAATAAAAATTAATTGAATTGAATTGAATTGAATTGAATTGAATTTAGAAAGAGGTCAGATCTCTAAAGGTCTCTCACCACCCATAACCTTTAGATAGCCTGAAATGTAAAAGTGTGTGTGTGTGCAACATGTGTTTGCTTTAAGCATGTGTGCACTTCTTATGCAATGGCCTTGTAACCAGGCTACGTGGTTAAACAGCAGACTGTGACACTGCCAATGATATTTTGATTAGAATGTCCTCCCTCAGCCATGCCCCCTCCAAGCCCCGCCCCTTCCAACTCCACCCCTATAAGCCCCACCCCCTCTCCTTTTCTCTATCTCTTCTTTGGAACATTTGTGGTCTTTACTATCTGACTCCCAAAAATAGAATCCGTCTGACAGCTGTGTCTTAGTCGCTCAGTCATTCAGTCATTAGCAGCCTCTTGACCTTATATGGCTTTTCTAGGCTACCTTTGGACTATTTTATGAGTTTAAAATGTAACGAGACCAAGTCTGTTATTAATATGTTTGTCAGTTGTCCCAATTTGTAGACAACATCATCAAGGCGTTTTTTAAACAATTTAACGCTTTTTTCCCCCCCGAGACAATTTGCTCGTTATTACAAATTATTATGGTTTCAGACGAATGTAGATTTCGGCAGCAGGTATTCACACGTTGTTGAAGGAAATGCCATGCGGTTGGATAGAATCGCAATAAAAATGCTGGGGAACACACACACGGTCATCGAAGAATAGATCTTTCACTTTTTCAATGTGAATTCAGCTTTTTATTTTTATAGAATAAAATCCTGTTTGAACGCTCATCTTGTTGGAGTTTTACCATGTGGTTCTGAAGTTTTGTCAGATTTGGATACTTTCCTACTGATGAAATGTGATCACAAGTGGTCAGTGGAGACGGATTAAAATAGCACCGGCTGGCTCAGACAGATTCTTGTGATCGGATTGTCCAGTAAACATTGAGACTAAGTCTGAGCAGGGGGAAATCGGACAGCTTGAGATTTCGGGGGGAAGAATGTGGTGTAGGCAGTGTAGGAAGTACACAAACAATGTAGTTGAGTTAAAGTAGAAATACACTCTGTAAAATGCTCCAGTAAAAGTGTCCCTTCAAACCTTACTTAAGTACAAAAAAAGTACATAAGTATTTGCCTCCAAATGTTCTTATGTATCCAAAGTACTGATTTATTATAGGTATAATGTTCCAGTTATCATTTTTGTCACAAGACTCTTAATCAACTTTGTTTATGTGAAAAGACTGTAGTTACTCTAAAAGCACTAATATAATAATAGAATGATATTAAAGAGTCAAACACTGATTGATATCGATTTAAATTTTAATGAGCCCTAAGCCTTTTTTAACTACTTCAAAAAAAACGTATAAATGAGGCCACGTGTGTTGTGGCAAGTTCAAGTCAGGAGTTTTGTCCATCATTTATTCCTCTCTAAATGTTCTGCTTGCAGTTGAACTGACGTTGAACTGTATGCTGGTTATAAGTAGATGCCACCAAACGCCAACCCTGATTGGTGGCTCGCTGCATGCATTACGTTTTTATCCTCGTGAATAAAAAGCAAGGACTTGTGAAGTTAAAGACTCCCAAATGGAAAAACACTTCAGTTAAGTACATATACACTAAAAAGCTAAATGTAACAAATTACATTTACTTACTTACCTTCGAACACTGGGCGTAGGGAAGGGCAGGGGGTCTTAATCTGGGGCAGAATTCATGTGTGTGGTGGTGGGGGGCTAATATTCTGCATTCAATGAAGGATGTAACTCATAGGAATAAAATATAGAAACAGTTTAGAAATCAGGTTCCTTAGATGACCTCAAATCAACACGGCTGCTCACAGCATTAACAGGAACATAAGTATAAACACGGTTTTAGCGTTCAAATCAATACACAGATATTTATTTGTTAAATTGTAAAAAGTGACTCTATATGCTGTTTTTCCAAAAAGTATCTTCTGTTTGTCCACATCCTATGCAAGGACGTTTGTTATTCCTCTTTTGCTTTCACTCTGCCCTGCTGTGGGGAACTCAGGGGAATTCTGTGCACTGGAGTGATTTCTGATTGGCACTTGAGGAAACTCCCCTTTCACTCTATTCTCACACCGGTGTGCCACATCTGATGAAACCGTGTGGCAGCAAGCTGAAATCACGAGCTTATTTCAACACATTCTGGAGATCTTACAGCTATTTGTTGTGCTTGTAGAGATGTTCTTTAGCTGAAACTTTGTTCTCCTTTACTGCAGATGCTTCTTTTCCCCTCTGCAATTTCACTTTTTGGCGATTAGATAAACCTGATCTCAGGACGTCTGGAGAACCTGGTGAACCTGCCTTTCGTGTGTCCCCTAATATATATACAGGTGCATCTCAATAAAATAGAATATCATTAAAAAGTTGATATATTTGAGTAATTCAATACAAAAAGTGAAAGTTGTACACTGTGTGCACAATTATTAGGCAAGTGATTATTTTGACCATATCATCATTCTATCCATAATTTTTCAAGTCCAAGCTGAATAAACTTGAATGCTTATTGGATTTAATGCATATCAGGTGATGTGTATTTGTGTTATGATGAAGGGTGTGGCCTAAGGAGATCAACACCCTATATCAAGGTGTGCATAATTATTAGGCAGATTCTTCTCCTCAGGAAAAATGGGCCAAAACAGAGATTTAACTGACTCTGAAAAGTCAAAAATGTTAAAAAGTCTTTCACGGGGATGCAGCACTCTTGAAATATCTAAGATATTGGGGCGTGATCACAGACCCATCAAACGTTTTGTAGCAAATAGTCAACAGGGTCGCAAGAAAAGAACAAGAAAAGACTCAAATTAACCGCCAAAGATTTAAGAAGAATCAAACATGAAGCTACCAGGAACCCATTATCCTCCAGTGCTGCCATATGCCACAACTGCAACCTACCGGGAGTGTCAAGAAATACGAGGTGTTCAGTTCTTAGAGACATGGCCAAGGTAAGAAAGGCTGAAACCCGACCACCTCTGAACAAGACACATAAGTTGAAACGTCAAGAATGGGCCAAGAAATATCTAAAGATTTTTCAAAGGTTTTGTGGACTGATGAGATGAAAGTGACTCTTGGCGGACCAGATGGATGGGCCGGTGTTTGGATCAGTAACGGACACAGAGCTCCTCTTCGACTCTGACACTTCGATGCCAGCAAGGTGGAGGTGGGGTACTGGTATG